>NC_143265.1:62700000-62859166 GCF_984573655.1 Nuphar pumila
AATGACGTCTGCCTTTTAGACAATGAGCTTTGTCTAAGTGAATGACACATACCATCGTGATTTACACAATGACGTATGAAGGCTACATGCTGTGCTATCATAATTTACTTTTATGAGCTATGTCTATGTCAACGATATTTCCTAATCGCTTTTACGGGTGATTGGGGTTTAGGTTTTAGGTTTAAGGATTTTGAGTTTTACTTCAACGATACAAATCGAGTTAACTTCTTAAATACAAATCAATTTCGTTCACAAAGACATATCGTTCTTGCCGTAACTTCGTAACTACAAATCCACATGATTTACAACTACATTCATATACAAAAAAAAATTAGTATTTAGTTACAAATACATCATGACCAATGGTTTGACTTAAATACAATACATGATCGTCATAATGAAAGAAAACAAATATCATCACCAATATGAAACCCACGTCCAAAATAGTGATGTGCTTCTAATGCAATCCAGGTGCGGGAATGTGGAAAGCTATTTATGGGAGGACATTTTTGTCAAACACATATCTATCTTTTAGAGACTCCCATTTTTACAGGAGAGATCACCAAAACATCCATATCACTCATCGTCAAGTTCATTTTCTGCTGCAAAGCGATTACATGTGCAGCTACAGTTACATCCTCTCCAAGAAAATGAGCTCATTAGTAATGGCAGCCCACTGCACCATTTTTCTCGGACTGAGACTGATAGAGACTCTAGCAATGATGCACCTTGAGAATATGCTTCACAAACTTCAGCTCAGACATTGTCCCCTTGAAGAGTCGATGGGCTATATCATAAATCGCTTTTACGTATTTATCATGAAGTATATCGAAGACAAATACCTAAAAACGATTTATGATGTAGCTCATTAGCTCCTTCAAGGGGACAGTGCCTGAGCTGAAGTTTATGAAGCATATTGTCAAGAGTGCACCAATGCTAGAGTCTTTAAGAATCGGCCTCACTCCAAGAAAAATGGTACAATGAGCTCATTTTCTTGGAAAGGATGTATTCGCAGCTACAAATAGAATCACTTTGCAGCAGAAAATGAACTTGATGATGAACGATATGAATGTTTGGTGATTTCTTCTGTAAAAATGAAAATCTCTACAAGATAGATATGCGTTTCACGAAAATGTTGAAGAAGGAGAAGAAGAAGAAGACGAAGGCGGAGGAGAAAAAAGAAGAAAAAGAAGCTCTGCTGCCATAGAAAAGAGGAAGAGAGGTTAAATATACTAGGGTTTTACACCAGGACAATGGGTCGTGTAGGGTTTTATATATATCTATATTAGGGTTTTATATTTTACAGGGTTTTACGCATGTGTACCCAAATCGACACGATGTTTAGACTTAGTAAAGTACAAATCAATTTAAGCAGCTATCACGACAATGATATATCTTTGTTTGTCTTTGTGAACGAAATCGATACTAGAAAACAATAATGTCTTACAAATCGATATATATTGCATAATATATTACAAATCGATACAAAAATTAAGCATAATATCTTACAAATCGACTCTACAAAACATATAAAATCTTACAAATCGATATATATGTAGCAAAATATATTACAAATTGATAAAGAAATTCAGCATAATAGCTTACAAATCGATATTAACAAACAAAACAATATCTCACAAATCGGTAGAATGTTACTACAACCACGATTTGCGATACATTGCATATACTGAGTGAATGATTATACCGACTGTAGCATATTTGTCATGAAGTATATCGAAGATTAGGTAGATATTTTTCCCACTACGAAGTTTAGTTTTTAAGCAATGATTCAACTACAGTTTATGTATAGCAATTTGTATATGTGAAGGCTAGATGAGACAACGATTTTCACTATTTGTATAAGCACTGAGCAACAACGATTTACCTACGATATCAAAATTGTATCTCTGTAGGCTAAATGAGACAACGATTTATACATGTGAGTGATACATATTACAACGATTTATACATGTGAATGATACATTATTAAACAAAATTCACATGTCATTCCTGTGTTCCATAGCGTTTTGGATGAAGCCATTTTCATGAATGGTGATCCAAAAAAATATTAACAATTCTATTTTTGTGGCTCACAACTTATGAAAATGGCTTTATCCAAAAACTCTTTCTTTGTGAACGAAATCGATACTAGAAAACACATAATATCTTACAAATCGATATACATATCGCATAATATATTACAAATCGACTCTACAAAACACATAAAATCTTACAAATTGATGCACATATGGCAAAATGTATTACAAATCAATACGAAAATTTAGCATAATAGCTTACAAATTGATATTAACAAACAAAATAATATCTCACAAATCGGTAGAATGTTACTACAACCACAATTTGTGATACGTTGCATATACTAAGTGAATGACGATACCGACTGTAGCATATTTGTCATGAAGTATATCGAAGATTAGGCAGATATTTTTCCAACTATGAAGTTTAGTTTTTAAGCAACGATTCAACTACAGTTTATGTATAGCGATTTGTATATGTGAAGGCCAGATGAGACAACGATTTTCACTATTTGTATAAGCACTGAGCAACGGCGATTTACGTAGGTATAAAAAATTATAGCTCTGTACGCTAGATGAGACAACGATTTATACATGTGAATGATACATATTACAATGATTTATACATGTGAATGATACATTATTAAACAAAATTCATATGCCATTCCTGTGTTCCATAGCCTTTTGGATGAAGCCATTTTCATGAATGGTAATCCAAAAAAATATTAACAATTCTATTTTTGTGGCTCTCAATTCATGAAAATGGCTTCATCTAAAAACTCTTTATTTGTGAACAAAATCGATATTAGAAAACACATAATATCTTACAAATTGTTATATATATCGTATAATATATTACAAATCGATACAGAAATTCAGCATAATAGCTTATAAATCGACTCTATAAAACACGTAAAATCTTATAAATCGATGTACATATGGCAAAATATATTACAAATCGATACAAAAATTCAGCATAATAGCTTACAAATCGATATTAACAAACAAAACAATATCTCACAAATCGGTAGAATGTTACTACAACCGCAATTTGCGATACATTGCATATACTGAGTGAATGACAATACCGACTGTAGCATATTTGTCATGAAGTATATCAAAGATTAGGTAGATATTTTTCCAACTACAAAGTTTGGTTTTTAAGCAACGATTCAACTACAGTTTATGTATAGCGATTTGTATATATGAAGGCTAGATGAGACACCGATTTTCACTATTTGTATAAGCACTGAGCAACGACGATTTACCTACGGTATCAAAATTGTAGCTCTGTAGGCTAGATGAGACAACGATTTATATATGTGAATGATACATATTACAATGATTTATACATGTGAATGATACATTTTTAAACAGAATTCACACGTCATTCCTGTGTTCCATAGCGTTTTGGATGAAGCCATTTTCATGAATGGTGATCCAAAAAAATATTAACAATTCTATTTTTGTGGCTCACAACTCATGAAAATGGCTTTATCCAAAAACTCTTTCTTTGTGAACGAAATCGATACTAGAAAACACATAATATCTTACAAATCGATATACATATCGCATAATATATTACAAATCGATACAGAAATTCAGCATAATAGCTTACAAATCGACTCTACAAAACACATAAAATCTTACAAATCGATGTACATATGGCAAAATATATTACAAATCGATACAAAAATTCAGCATAATAGCTTACAAATCGTTATTAACAAACAAAACAATATCTCACAAATCGGTAGAATGTTACTACAACCGCAATTTGCGATACATTGCATATACTGAGTGAATGACAATACCGACTGTAGCATATTTGTCATGAAGTATATCGAAGATTAGGTAGATATTTTTTCAACTACAAAGTTTGGTTTTTAAGCAACGATTCAACTACAGTTTATGTATAGCGATTTGTATATATGAAGGCTAGATGAGACAACGATTTTCACTATTTGTATAAACACTGAGCAACGATGATTTACCTACGGTATCAAAATTGTAGCTCTGTAGGCTAGATGAGACAACAATTTATACATGTGAATGATACATATTACAATGATTTATACATGTGAATGATACATTTTTAAACAGAATTCACACGCCATTCCTGTGTTCCATAGCGTTTTGGATAAAGCCATTTTCATGAATGGTGATCCAAAAAATATTAACAATTCTATTTTTGTGGCTCACAACTCATGAAAATGGCTTTATCCAAAAACTCTTTCTTTGTGAATGAAATCGATACTAGAAAACACATAATATCTTACAAATCGATATACATATCGCATAATATATTACAAATCGATACAGAAATTCAGTATAATAGCTTACAAATCGACTCTACAAAACACATAAAATCTTACAAATCGATGTACATATGGCAAAATATATTACAAATCAATACGAAAATTCAGTATAATAGTTTACAAATCGATATTAACAAACAAAACAAACATATGCCTTTCTCACCACGACACCCTGTGCATTTTTTGCCCAAGAATACCTTCTAACACTGAAGCCAAGTTTTAAGGCATAATCATTATAAAATTTGTATGCAACTTTCTCATTATTAAACTGCATTCCCTCTACGGGAACATAGTCGAGTATACTATCATGTAGACTTGAGGTACCTGCACCTTTGTCAAGTGCACTGTCATGATCGTCTACCTTATTATCAAATTGTATTTCGTCTGCTGGAATATTCAAGTCAAGAATGAATCCAATGTTTGCACCCTTCTTATCATGTGCATCATTAGTGCACATATTCACTTCTTCAGGTGCATCGATAGTACGAATGTCCGTTGCTCCATGACTTTTCAATGTTTGAGATACATCATCTTCACTACAACTAGTTGATATGCTCAACACTGTCATGAGCAAAATATCAATTTGCGTTAGCCAGCACATACATTTACTACAATTTATTCAGGATGCATATAACAACAGCTACCGATTAGTTAAGCAAGTCAAAGAAATGATTAAATGAATCACAGTATCAAAGCAACAACATAATAGCTTGCAAATCGATAATAACAAACAAAACCATATCTCACAATCGATACTAGAAAACACAAAATATCTTACAAATCGATATACAATAATTTAGTATAATCTATTATAAATTGGTATACAACAATTCAGCATAATATCCTACAAATTGATATATGACAATTCAGCATAATATATTACAAATCGATATTAACAACCAAAACAATATCTCACAAATCGACACTAGAAAACATATAATATCCTACAAATCGATATACGGCAATTCAACATAATATATTACAAATCAATATTAACAACCAAAAAAATATCTCACAAATCGATACTAGAAAACACATAATATCTTATAAATCAATATACGGCAATTCATTATAATATATTACAAATCGATATTAACAACCAAAATAATTTCTCACAAATCAACACTAGAAAACACATAATATCTTACAAATCGATATATGGCAATTCAACATAATATATTATAAATGAATAATAACAAACAAAATAATATCTAACAAATCGACACTAGAAAAATATAATATCTTACAAATTGATATACGATAATTCAGCATAATATATTACAGATCAATATTAACAAACAAAACAATATCTCACAGATCGACCCTAGGAAACACATAATATCTTATAAATCGATATACGACAATTCAACATAATATATTACAAATCGCTATTAACAACCAAAATAATATCTCACAAATCGATAAACATGTTACTACAATCGTGATTTGCATTACATTGCATATACTGAGTGAATGAACGATACCGGATGGGGTAGAGGCCCTTGCATCTGTAACCAAGCATTCTTGTCAACAGATTCCACCGCCTTACTTTATCTTCAAGTTTCCAACCGCCGAAACGATAAAATCTACCTGCAGTAACAAAATAATGCCTTAATGACACTCACGATGACATACATTCTTCAACAATAACATGATGAAATGGAAAGGTACTCGCCATGCTTTAATGGCACTTGTTGGAATGTTTGTGCGTCATTGCTTTTTTCTATACTGCCTAACGAAAATGAATAAGAAGCGAAGACTGTAAAAAGAGATGGCCAATAAATCCTCCTATGATGCCCACCAATGATCAAATCAGTCATTCGATTTATAGTTATCTTCACGAGGTAGGAACGAACTCGAAAAAGTTTTCTGTCTAACACAAGGCAGGAACGAGAACGCGGCCATGTGCTGTAACATAAGCTAAAAACAAAGGCAGAACGTGCAAATCTATTTACGAAGAGTGGGAGGACATTTTCGTCCAACGCATATCTATCTTACGAGAGGATATTTCCGTCAAAAACATATCTACCTTTTTTATATGTTATTTTATTATAAAGTCATCGTGGGCAACATTGGCATATGAATTATCATGGGTTTCAAGATATTCCTCCGTACACACCAGAACATGTGAATTTGTGTTCCGGGAAGAACACACAACACCCCCATTCGCATATGGGAGTTCTTGCAAAAGTTGCAATGTTTATGTGTATCAAATTGAATAGACTAGGCTATGCTAACACCTGCCTAATGTTGACAGGATATAATAGGGTCAGACGAGTGCTTTGTTTGCCAGATATCTGCACATGGTCGATCATGCTTAATTACAGGGCATTGCCTGATGCAGATCTGGCCTTTTTTATACAATCCGTAAAAGCCTCCATAAACCCATGTTGTCAGTATCGGGCTCTCCATCGTTTGGCTTACGATTTCAGGTGAATCGGCCTACACCGATTTTAAATCGGCAAAAAAATAATTTAAAAATATTACGTGTCAATCAAAACGTGACACATATTAAAGCCATTAAAATATTATTTAAAAATATTTAAAAATATTTTTTATATTAAATAAAAAATAACCAATTCATGAGTGAAGCATATCGAGATACGTGTCAGACGATGCAGGCAGATATGCACCGATACTGACAACATTGCCAAAAACCGCAAAAAATATGATAATATGTATCCCTAAAACATGACCAAGTTCATGAACCCCACCAGGCTCACTGGCAACAGGGTTCAATTATGCAGGTCATAGAACTCATAGCCACTTGTAGGAAGTCCAGTTGAACCTGGCTTGGTAAGACTTGGCCTGCGATTGAGGATAAGTGATCAAACCTTCAAGCCTTGGGCAACACTCTCAAATTAACCTACAAAGGGATCACCAGTCTTACCCCTGGAATTAAACTGCCTTACCTCTTAATATTTTGAAACTCAAAGAGGAATATAACAAAGTTCATGAACTACAGGCCAAATTTTTAAACTAGTTCCAAGAAACTCATGGTTGAGTTATGAACACCAATCACGGGTCCTGTGTCAAGCTGAAGGCCCAGGATCGAATCCCTCTGCCACATGGGGCGCCTGTTGTTATGGTAAGGGTCCGCCTAACCCCAGCTTGCCTTTCAAAAAACAAACAAAAAACACGGCCCGAGCTGTGTCAAGTTACCGAAAGGAAATGTACCCGCGTAGATTATCAGGAAATACACCAAGAAACTTTTTGTCCATCCCAACGAGCAAAACAAAAAAAGAAAACCAAAATGATTGGTGAATTAGCTGGACTGAAAAGTAACCAGAGGAAGTGATAAATTTTTCTGAAAAAAAAAATCTTACTGAGAATCCCCATCCTTTTGCATGACTGACAAGGCGGATTGATGTTTTAGAAAATAGAAAAGCATAAAAGGAAAAAGGAAAAAATGAGCAAATATAGAACTGTAAGCTAATTTTTTATGATTTTTTGATAGGCAAGCTGAGGTTAGGCAGACCCCTGCCCTCATAGACAATCACTGCTCCTACCAGACAACCGAAGCCCCCATTGGTATTTTAAGCTAATTATAGACTTGTACTCAAACTGAAATAGCTTATGCAGTTAAGGCAAAACCATACGTTTAAATTTTAAGTTAATTTTAAGAGTCACTAGAATATGAGAAGTGAAATACGAGAACTAAAAATACAGGCATTTTAAACATTTTTTTGTGCAAATTCAACGTGGATGTGCTTAACACGGTGAATTTGCTAGGAATCAACCATTGGATTCAATGAAAAAAATGTGATTTTTGAATGCTTGAATATTTATAAAAATTATGAGTCATTGATTTTAAAGCCTTAAAAAGTTCTCATTTATACATCAAAATCAAATGATTCAAGAGAGAGTTCTTATAAAACCAAGCATCTGTATGATTAGATTCAAGAGAAATGAACAAAAAAATCCATGAAAATTACTATTTACATATTTTCAGTTCTTATATTATGGTGACTCTAATTTTACATGGCGTTGGATAGAAATGATTGGAGGAAAAGGATTCATGTGGAAGACCCAAAATGAATTTCTTTTTTGATTCATATCGCTGACCCCAATTGTTTTGGAATGAAAGCGTAGTTGTTGTTGTTGTTATAATTTTACAAAAAGTTCTGAATGGTGCCTCTAGTTTCCTAAGAGGAGGGACTCACATGCACCTTTTGAAGAAAATAATGGAAGCGGCCACCCTAGCAGAAAAGTGAGAGGGAAACCCAAGAATATACCTTTAAATTTGGGTTAAGTTTCACAATCAAGGAGGCCGAAGTAAATATTTGCTGATTTCTCCAAAAAACGGAGCACTGCCTCTGAGTTTTTACTCAAAATATCAGTGCATTTGAAATTTGAAGCGAAGATATGTACTCCAATGAAAATCTTTTCTGGCCGGTCACATCGCTTTGGTGTGTAATAATTGTGTTGCAGGAAAATCGCGGCTATTTTACTGAAGCAAGCAGCAAGAGATACGTACTAATACTCTGTACACAAACCCGGAAGGATACTGAGTTGGGCACTCGTCCATCTCATCTCCCATGAAAGTAGTAAATGTGCGTGCATGCCGAAGCAGTAAGGGCAAGGCGGTTGAAGATGCAGCCCATGCCTTTGCCCACATCATCACGCCTATTATTTTCCCATTACGATCATCACCGAAGTGCGTGCTCTGCAGAGAATTCTAACTTATGATTGACGGCTACTCGGTTTTCACCTCTCTTTCTCTCTCCCTTTCTCTGGGTATCCATCACCATGTTTGGAAACATGAGCATTGGTACGTTTTCCAAGTAAAGGATAAACTGATATCTCATCCTACTGTGTCCACCCACCGTCGGTCTTGACAGAGGAGAGCTACAGAAGTGCTTGTTAAATAAGGTAATGCAGTTTGAAGAAGACGAGACAGAGAAAATAACTGTTCATTTTCATTGCATACACAAACGTATCAGACTATATTTATACACAAACACAAAATCTAAAAATTTACAAAATTAGTTAGGGATAATGATAAGGTTATTCTCATCTACTTATCTTTTTCTCAATCACAATAGACATTATCGTGATTGAGATAGAGTCCCGTTCTAACATGCTCTCCCTCAAGATGGAGCATGAGGATTGATGATGTCCAACTTGCTTTTGAATTGAAGAAATTGATCTCGTTCCAACAGTTGAGTAAACATATCTTTGCACTTTAAGTTTGTTAAAACAAATTGAGTTCTAATTGAACCGTTTTGACTTTTTTTCTCTTATAACATAACAGTCGATCTTTATATATTTAGTACGTTTATAGAACACTAGATTTGCTGCAATATGCAATGCTATTTGGTTGTCACAGAACATCAATATAGGCTCAAGATGCTTGATTCCTAAATTTATCAATAAATATTTAACTATGTTAATTCACAACTTGCAAGTGCCATCCATCTATACTTTGCTTCAGCTGACGATCTTGATATTGTTGTTTGCTTCTTTATTTTCTAAGATATTGGAATCTTTCCCAATATAGTATAATCACCTGAGGTAGATCTTCGAGTTTTTGAACATGATGCCCAATCTAAATCACAATTAAAGTTTGCTATCAGATGACAACATTATGCCTTGACCTGGCATGAACTTAAGATAGCACGAGACCCTCTGTGCAGTCTCAAGACGTAGCCTCCTTGGTGTATGCATAAATTGGCTTAAAGTATTGACACTATAGGATATGTCAGGCTTTGTAATGGTGAGGTATATCAATCGACTCACTAGTCTTTGATAATAAGTTGGATCATTCAATAGTGTTTCTTCCTCTGAATTATTTTTTTTTTATTGTTGCATGGGAAAATTTGATAGCGTTGCCCCCAAATACCCGTGATCTCCAATGATGTCTAATGTGTATTTATGTTGCAATAAAAAAATTCTCTTACTTAATCTTGCAACTTCGATTCTCAAGAAATATTTAAGTACTCCTAGATCCTTGATGCGAAAAATATTATTTAGAAGTACCTTTAGTTAGTTTATTGTTGAAATGTCGTCTCCAGCAATAATGATATCGTTAACATATACAAGAACAAATATGCATACATGTTTTGTGAAGCAAGAAAACAATGAATAATCCACCCTAGACTGAGTAAAACCAATCTCTTTAAGAAAATTTGAAAATTTAGCAAATCAATTTTGAGATGACTGTTTAAGTCCATAGATGAATTTGTTGAAGCAACAAACTTGTTGCTCCTCCTGTCGGCGAAAATCAGAAGAAAGGGTCATATAGATTTTTTCATCAAAATCACCATATAAAAATGCATTGTTGACATCAAATTGATAGAGGTCCCAATGTTTGACGACAACTACAACCAAGAGGCATCGAACAGTGATGAGCTTAACAACGGGAGCAAATATCTCGTGATAGTCAAGATCTACAACCTATGTATAACCTTTCACAACAAAATGTTCTTTATAACGCTTAAATGACTCATTGGATTTGTACTTCACTTTGTAAACCCATTTGCAATCGATTGCTCATTTACTTGGTGGAAGGTGTGTAAACGTCTATGTATGATTGTCTTCAAGTGTGCGAATTTTGGCCGCCATGGTTGCCCTCCAATGATCACACCCTATGGCTTGGGCAAAGGTCAGGGGCTCAGGGGTTTTGGTAAGAGCTATTAAGAAAGCACGGTGAGATAGAGAAAAATTACGATGCGTAAGGTAATGAGAAAGAGGATACCTTGTACCTTTCTGGTGAACACCCAGAGCAGCTGATTGGGGCAAGCAAAATGCAACATAACATTTATAATCCTGAAGATGAGCAGGTGGAGCCTTTATCCTTGAAGAATGTCAAACAGGGATAGCAGGTCTGAGGAGTACCAAAGGAGGGCTCGGAGTAGCAGAAGGAATAGAAATAGATGGTGATGGACTTTGACAAGTGTGAGAAATCAGTATATTGTCTTGAGTATCTAGAGAATCAGAAGACGGGATGGGTAAAACAACATCTCCAAAGTTAGATGGCGCACATGAAGTAGATTGGAAAGGAAAAATGTGTTCATAAAAAACCACGTCCCTGCTGATGAAAGTGGCATGGGACTCAAGATCATATAAACGGTAAGTAGCTTGACCATATGGATATCCAAGAAAGATGCATTTTCTCGCTCTACTATCAAATTTGTGGGAGTGATGGATATTATGAGTATAACACAAGCATCCGAAAAATTTGAGGTGGTGGTAATAAGGACTTTTATGAAATAAAATGCCATGTGGGGTTTTCCCATTAAGAGCTATACTGGGAACACGATTTATGAGATATGCGACAGTCATAATATATTTTCTCCAAAATTTTATAAGAATATTTGCTTGAAAGCACAAGGCCTGAGCCATATTAAGAAGATCTTGGTGCTTGCGTTCCACTACTCCATTTTGTTGATGGGTATATATACAACTGTGTTGATAAAGTATACCCTGATTTTGAAAGAATATCTGCATATCGGTTGAAAAAAAATCACTCCTATTATTACTTCTAACTTTTTGGATTTGAGTTTTGATCATAGAAAAAAAATCTTGAATAAGAGAAAATGTTTCATATTTATAACGCATGAGGTATGCCCAAGTAAAATGAGAGTAATCATTTACGATTGTTAGAAAATAATGTGCACTAGATAGGGATGGAGTTTGATATCTGCCCCATAAATCAATATGCATGAGTTCAAAAGTTGATGTTGAATTAATGACTTCGTTCGAAAAAGAAAGACGTGATTGTTTAGCGAAAGGACAAATTGAGCATATTTCATCAAATTTGCAAGAATTTAATTTATTAGAATTAACGAGATATTGAAAACGGATAGTTGAAATATGTCTAAGTCGATAATGCCAAAGATGAGCAGGATTAAAATTAGAAAGAACGACTCAACTCTAGATTTCAATCATATAAAGTCCATTTTACATCTTACCCACTTCAATCGTTTGCTTTGAGCGACAGTCCTGAAAAGTATAATATTCATTAGTAAAAATGACATCACACTGTAAATCTTTGGTCAACTTGCTAGCAGATATCAAATTGTACTTAAAACTAGGAACATATAAGACATCAATGAGAGATATTTGTGGATTTATGTTTGCACTACCAATGTGAGTGACTAGAGTAGATAGCCCGGTGGGTAATCCTATTGGCAGAAAAACGATAAACAATGAAGAATGTAGTAAATCCAGGCTAGAAGCTATGTGGTCAGTAGCCCTAGTGTCTATTATCCAACAGAAAGAAGAAGATAGAAAAGCTAGAGTTTTACTTGTTTGATTGGCTTGGGGTTTCGGTTTACCTTGTGACATGAGAGATATGAGATGTTTATACTGTTCAGGTGTCATCTGTGGTGAGTAGTCTCCTCCCTTGACGTCGTCGAATTCAACCTTTTACTTGAATTCGGGTAACCATGAAGTAGATAGCATTTAACCTTGACGTGACCAAA
The DNA here is from genome assembly GCF_984573655.1 of Nuphar pumila. Lineage (NCBI taxonomy): Eukaryota > Viridiplantae > Streptophyta > Magnoliopsida > Nymphaeales > Nymphaeaceae > Nuphar > Nuphar pumila. The sequence goes on from NC_143265.1 coordinate 62,712,781, forward strand.
CTTTCCGCAATGACGCAATCTTGGTTGATAAACTCTTGAATTCATACTCTTATCGTCCTTACGCTCAATAGTGGTAGCCAATATGTGGTGTTCATTTGATGATGGAGGAAGAACTCATATCTCTTTTTGTCTCTCTTCCTGAATGATGAGAGCACATGCTTTCGAGACAAAAGACATAGATTTGATCAAGATGATCTGACTTCGGATAGAGTTATAACTATCATTTAACCCCATCAAAAACTGCATAAGGCGATCTCTTTGTTGTATGTCTTGGATTGCTTTTATTGCTTCAAAAAAATAATTCGAGTATGAGACATATGAAGCTAACTCATCCCACGTTCTTTTAACTCACAGTAACAAGCCCAAGGTTCTTGCCCGGGCACACCCTCCTGCCCGCACCGAACGAAGCCAATCTCAAGTCATTTCCTCTCACATCCACGCTCTCCCCACCTTCCACAACCACAAACCTCTCTGGCTTGAACACCAAGGCGTCCTCCCACAATTTAGGGTCGTGGGTGATGGCCCACATGTTCACTATGGCCGGCGTCTTGGCCGGCACCACCATCCCATTGCTGAGATGTACGTTGCTCGTTGAGAGGCACGCCCACGACAGTAGCGGGCCAGGTGGGTGCACCCTCAACGTCTCCTTCACCACCGCCTGTAGGTATGGGAGTTTGGCGACATCAACATCGGTAACGCTCCTCTCGGTAACGCTCCTCTCCTTCCCCGCCATCTCATCAAGCTCCCTCTGAAGGTTAGCCTGAATCTGAGAGTTCAACACCAACTCTGCCAATAGGGTTGTCGTGTAAGTGCCACGGAAGATCATTTCCTGCAACCACATGCAAAGGAAAAAAGAGACTTCATTTGCATCATATGATAATCAAGAAACCGAAACCAGCAACTACTCCCAACAAAGCACACACAATACTGCATTGCTCATTGAAATTGTCAAAAAGGCTAAGACCAAGAAGAAGTAAATGAAACAACCAATAATAGCAACAAGCCATAATTTTGATACATGTACTCATATATAATGAAATCTAGCAAACCAACCAAAAAAATAGTAAAGAGAAGACTTGATGGGATGGGAAGAGATGATAGATAAGATACCCAAAGGACAACAATCATGTCATCCTCTCCGAGCTTCTCTTCTCCTGCCAGGGAGAGCAGAATGTCCACAAAGTCTGCATCATCCCCTGGGTTAGAACCATCGGCCCTTCTCATCTTGTGCACGTCGATGATGCCGCGAACGAAGTTGCGGACACGAGGGACGAGAGCAGCAGAACGAGAGCGGATGTTGTGGGGGCTGTAGAAGTAGCCGAGCCAAGGGAGGAAGTCCGACCAATTGAATGCGCCCAACAGATCAAACCCCTCACGCACCATTTCCCTCAGCTTGGTCACCTCGCGGTTCTCTGATGCCACATCGTACCGCCTCCCGAAGACGCTTCCCATGATGTTGTTGAGCGCCGCGCCCTGCAAGTGACGCTGGAGCTCCACAAAGTCGTTGGACCGCTGCTCGGCCTCGATGGAGCCGAGCATCACCGCGGCATCAAGCTGGCGCCCCAGCTCGTGGCCAGTGATGCGCCTCGGCGCGAAGAGGTGGGATTCTGCGATCCTGCGCAGGAGTTTCCAGTAGGTGCCGCTCGGCGCAAAGCCGATGGCCCGCTCAAAGAGCAATTGTTGGGTCGACTGCTTTAGTGTCTGGTCGGCAAAGTGCGGTGAGGTGAGGATCTCCCTTGTTGTATGCGGCTCAGAGGCAACAATCGCTGGAGTCGAGCCGAGGCTGAAGGCCATGAGTTGCCTAGCGCCTAGGCGATTGGCCAAGGCGCCCAGCGTGCGGTGAGCCAAGCCGCGGCTAAGGGCAAGGAGGCTGCCTATGACGGGCAATCCCCTGAACCCCGAGATGGGAACGGCTCCGCGGGAGTTCCGGCCATTCCTCCAGGCAGTGCCCCCGACAATAAGCCACCACGACACCACGAGGGTGGCGACGAAGGCAGCCAGCAGTGATAACAGAGCCCACCCATCACAGAATTCCAGGGTTTTGGTACCCATGAAATAAGGAATAGCGTAGAGAAACCAGTTTGCATCCTTGGAAGGCTGGGTTGAACCCATACCAACCTCCATTTTCCTATTCCATAGTAACGGAGCAAGAGAGCAAGAATGAGCGGGGGGAGCTCGGGATAGAGAAATGGGAGAGGGGAGGGGTGTTTAAATAGAGGGGTTTACGTGGGGGTGCGAGCGGTTTGCTGGAGCGTAAAAGCGACCAAAGAGAGAATGTTGTTAAATGCTTAATTGCATGGAATTAATGGTTGTGTTTTTGTTAGTTACATATAATATTTCTTTTGTAACATGGAAGGTAAGAAGTAGGGATGGCAGTGGACTCGGGCAGGGTCGGGGGGACAAGGTCTCCACCCCTGTCCCGTCTCAAAATCCAACCCTTTATCTTTGCCTTTGTCCCCACACCGGTTTTGATTTTAACTTTCATCCAGCCTTCATCTCTGTTTCATGTTCTCCATCTCCTGTCCAAATAAGGCAATTTTAACTTACACAGTCAACAACAGTCAGCCACTGACTGTTGTACATAGTTTAAAAAGATAGACGTTGGGTTGATTCCCAGCTTCTCTAATAATAGCCGTTGGGATACTTTTTAAGTGTGCTTATAAATAAGGGCTATGTGAGCCCATTGAATGAAAGTATTATAGTAAGGAGTTGTCTCCTTAAGCTTACAAACACTCTGCATTTATTGCACTTCTTTTGTGGTGTAAAGCTTATAAACAATGTGCATTTATTGCACTTCTTTTGTGGTGTAAAGCAATGTTTTAACTCCCCGAGTCAACTCGGTGACTCGACTGACTCGACTCGACTCGGCTCTCCAGCGAGTCAACCCGACAAGCTTAACTCGGGCTGCGAAGATTCGGCTGTTGACTCGGGCGAGTTCTGGGATGTTTGAAATTTGATTTTTTGAGTATTTCAGAATAAAAAATTTTATAATATTATTGAGAGAATTACTGGCTTTCTAATACTCGCCCCAGAACCTATAATTCCTAGAATAGATAGACTTTTTAAGGTAAATATGTCACATTTTATTATCCATCAATCAATATTTCTTTGATTCTCCTAATCATGTATTTTGACCTTGCTATGATGACAACACAAATATGTTAACAGTTAATTCTTAACAACTCAAATGTAGCGTGTTTAGACTTGCAAAGATTTCTAGAAATAAAAAAGAGTCAATAGAGAACATTTAAAGAAGCACAAAAGAAAGCATGTAGTTTTCCCCTCATTATGACAATGGCAAAAATATGTTCAAGAGTTACTTAACAAATCAAACAAGTAACCGGCTTACTCTTAAAAAGATTTCATTAAAAGTCTATAGAAACTACAGAATGACTAGTAATGGACTTTTTCAAGTGCAATAGCTTACTTCAAAATTTCAAATGGCTAGCAAACCAAAATATCTCAAGGCCCCTCTTTTAATTAGCGCAATACAAACATCAGGGGTTGCCACAAAATAAAAAAAAGGTGTTGTACTTAGTTGGAGGCCCTAGTGTACGAAGACAAATACTGCATGTATTCAAAAATATGAATGTCCTCCACTTCAACATTATTATAGACTAAAATAAATTGTACCAAGTTAACAACGATTGCCATATATTTTGATTCTCAGCTGACAGATCACAAATTTCCTTAATGGTAAATAAAACAACCAACTGCATGCACGTACACACACAAAACTGCTTACTATTACCAATAAAACTTCATGCACACACACGCACACGTAATGGCTCATTATTACCAGTAAAACTTCAAATGAATCCCGTATCAAAGTATTTTCATAAGTTGCAATTTTATCTTCTTTGAACATCTCATTGAAGCCATGATAAGCAACTTTGAATATTTGTAGTGATCCTTCTACAAAGACATCATAACTAATAAATATTTGTTAGAAAATATATATATATATATGGTTTGAGACAAATTATATATTGTTTTTCTTTTAAAATCAAAAGTTAACAAAACCCGGTCTGAGTCACCGAGTTGACCCGCTGAGTCACGAGTCAATAAAGAACGAGTCGAGTCCCGAGTCACGGGTTTTAAAACCTTGGTGTAAAGCTTATAAACACTGTGCATTTATTTTGTGTCTTGAGTATTTGAAGTATCAAGCTATTTGAAAACTTGATTGTTTGCAAGGATTCTTCACAACATCCCCTTCAGAGCCATCTCATATTGGAGTAGTTTTGCCTGCAAGTCCTCAAAAGACGGTAAGTCTAGTAGGCACAACAGTGAGGTCGAAAGAACATGAAATTTCAGCCTCAATTCATTCAAGGTCTGTCTGACTTTGTCTTTCTCTGCCACCTCATACCCTACAACTGTTAGTTGATCACTGATGCTCTTGACCTTTTTCAAGTACTCCATTACAGACATGGAGCCCTTGGTAAGAAATTGAAATTCACGCTGAAGAAATGAAATTTTAGCCTCTGATATTTGAGCATAGGTCCTTACTAATCTGTCCCATAATTCTTTTACTGAACACTCATCTAGAATTCCCACCAACACCTCTTGAGAGAGAGTGGAAATGATAAAAGCAACTGCAGCTTGATCACGCTTCCATCCAATTCTCGTATATAGGGTTTGGTATTTGTTGTATAGTGGTAGCCTCATTCCCATCCTTGGTTTCGTGTATGACAACTTCTAGAAGAGCTGGAATTGATCCATTTAAGTGTCCAGAAAGATCTTGACTCTTAATGAATGGAAGAATTTGTCTTTTCCAAGTCAAGAAATTTGAATTGGAAAGTTTTTTAGAAATAAGTTGGCCAAGAAAATTAGATGAGAGAAATGATTGAGAAGAAGAATCCATGACTTAGGCAGAAAAATAATATTTGCATGTGCAATCAGTATGTAAACTTTCGCAGATCAAGATACAACAAACACGAGTCTTGTCTTCCTTTTTTTTCTTTTTTCTTTTTTAAATAACTAAAAGGAAGCACAAGATAAGTCTGATATGATTTCATCAATGGAATGTAGACTGCCAATCTGATTTGGAATTGCACACAACAAACAACAATGACAAAAATGGCAGATCTGCAAGTCTGTACACAATAGATGATAATGACAGAATCGTGCGGACAGATTTGTAAATCTGTACACACGGATGGGATACGAGTGGAGATAGGTCTGCAAGTCTGTATGCACAGATGGAACGACCTCTGACTATTAATCGATTGTTATATAAAATGAAAAGAAAATCCAGATCTGAATGCCCCAGACATCATATATATATATATATATATATATATATATATATATATATATATATATATATATATATATATATATATATATATATATATATATATATATATATATATATATATATATATATATCTGGAAAAATAATCAGATCTGTTCACACGCAGAACTGCTATGACAGAAACAGTACCAGACGTCAGATCTGTGCCGAACAAAACCAATATATATATCTTGAAAAGTACTCAGATCTGTTCATACACAGATCTGATGTTACAGGAAAAGAGAAATAGAATGATGCAAAAACTGATTTGACACAAACCCAAATCAGTTTTAGAAATATTTGACGCAGAAAAGGAAAATGAGCAGGAAATAGCGAAGAAATCAGAAGAATTAGAATTTAGAAAAGAAAAAGAAGGATTAGTAGAACAAAGATACAGAAAAGAGATAAGAAGGAAAAAAAAGTCTTTCGAGACACACATTCTGGAAAAAAATTCAGCCCTATGGTCAGATCTGCTCTGATACCATGTTAGAAATCTCCAAAATCTGACAATCAGGAAACTGCAGAGATGAGAGAGAGATGAGGCTGCATTGCAACTGATCACGTTTTTCCCATACTGAAAAGGGCATGATCTCTTCCTTTTAATATAAAGCATAAAACCTAATACACGGTTATACAAGTAACCCTTGTATGCTACAAGTATTTACAAGAATGCCCAATATTACACGCTGGACATGTTACACATACATAGGTTGGATCCGGATCCAAACCCAAATACAAATACACAAATATCGCACTGTCTAATACTGCTTATCAATATCATGCCTATTCCTAGCATTCAGAAACTCAGCAGGCTAAATTCACTTTTGGAAAATACCATAGGTATTGTTAGTTTTCCATATGTTGAAACCCTATCAAAGAATAGGCTTAAGTTTTCATGTTCATACAATCATAAATAACATTATTTCCACTTCACTAAAAGATGTGGAAGGAACAACTTTATGCACAACTAATAAACTGCTTAAAAAGTGAAGAATAACAAATTATCAAAAGAATGACATCTCGTCTTGAAAATTTTAACACGACATCTCGTCTTGAAAATTTTAACACAGGCACAGTTTGAGAGAGCTTGTGAAAAGGTCAAATTATGAACCTGCGGATGGTCCTTGCAACCATCCGTGATGCTAACCTTCCCACAATATCTGCAGCTATTAGTAAAGCTTTCTGTCGTGCTTCTGGAGGAACCTGCCACGAAATTTTGGAAATAACACGAGGGACAAGACAAAAGGAAAATAACAATTGCAAATTAACTACCTCAGGAAGGACAGCAAGGGTAGAAGGCAGTAGATCCTGCAAAGAACTTAGTTGATAAAGGACAAGCAAAGCCTCCTCTCCAGGAGTTTTAGCTTCTGCATCGGTGTTGGCATCTACATTTATCTGGGGTTAAAGATATCAAAATTAATTGAATATAAAAGCATCATAAGCAACACAAGATTTTCTGTTCCAAAATGCTTGCAATCAGTGAAGTACTTGGAAATTTGAGTTAGTGCCACTTGGTGGTTGGCACTAGTCATCCAAATCCTGTTCCACAGCTTCACATAATTAAGAAACCAGCTCTCAATCAGCTAGCTGCTGGTGAGTATCGACTCATACACATCTATTAGCAAACTTAAATTTTCAACTGCAACTAAATGCTTTACAAATTCAGAGGCAGAAAATAAGAACACGACAGACATATTTGATAGCTGGATTGGTGGTCATGCTATCATAGCTGAGGGGGCCTCAGGTTCAAATGTCACTAGAAGCTGTTAACTAATTTGCCCATGGAGAAAGGAAGAATGCATGAGGTAACCTACCTTTAAAATGTAAAGTCTACCTAATGGTTTGCCTTGTGAAGGAAAAGGAATTTTTTTCTCGATAAGCTAGGAAAGTGTTCCATGTTGGGATTCAAATCTCTGATTCTCACCTTAAGATATTTGGACCCTTCTATGGTTGGTGAGCCAAAGATAAAAGGTAAAATGTTGCATAGAAAGATAGAAGCCTACAAGGCACTTGCAATGAGGCAGGTGCTGTTAAAATATATATATGTATGTATATATACTCATGTATATATATATATATATAATCTGTTTTGTATTAGTTGTTCTTATATTTTTCTAGTTTTGTTTTTTTAGGTTCTTTTCTTTGCCATTAGGGGCCCCACTCGTAGAGTCGTTGGGGCCCCAACGGTCATAAATATGACTGTTGGGAGCTCCCCAACGACTCTATAAGGGGATCTCCCAAAGGTCTTCCCTCTCCTGTGTTGTATATAAATAGGGGTGAGTCCCCACTATTTTTTCATTGCTTTTCAAGCACCTTATTAATAATATCCCTATTCTTTTACTTGGTGGTGTCGCCCTTTGCTGGCATTTTATATTGTCCCATCGTGGACTTCTTGTTTATGCACTTTTGTGCCTTTGTATTTGTCCACTATTGGACTTGTTTGGCGCTTTTGCACCTAATTCTTGTGCTCTTGGTCTCTTGAAGAGTAACCATTGAAACATCGTGATTCGAAAATCGACGTGCTTGCGGTAACTCAAGTGGAGGAGCTCTTCCGTGTTCTTCCATACTCCTTTCTTCTCTCTAAGCCAAAATGGAAAATGAGCAAAAGATTGATATTTCTTTCAAGTTGAATGGTACCAATTACATGATATGGGCATCCGCCATAAAAAATAACCTCAAAGGCAAGAAGCTTTGGGGATATGTGATGGGCTCTATTCCGAAACCTCAACTCAAACTCACCAAGATGGAAGGAGCACAACAAAAGGCTTTAGAAGAAAATGCTCGCACAAAAGCTATTGAAAACCATCAATCCAAGATAGAAGATTATAAAAGTAAACATGCCAAATTTCTCGCATGGTTCATGAACAATGTTGAGCTCAAAATATGTGTCAACATCGCTAAATTCCGCAAGGCAAACGAGGCATGGTTTTTTTATGAAAAGTATGTATACACAAAAAGATCTTGCAAGGCAATTCTTTCTTCAAGAAAAAATATGTACCATCAAACAAGGGCATATGAGTGTCCGTGATTACTTTAGCACTCTTAGTCCCTTATGGGATGAATTATCTCTTCCTGAACCCAAATGGGTTGCTAGTGAAGATGGTGTAGATCCTACTATGAGGCTCTGATACCAAAATGGTGTAAATCGATATATGAGTCGATTCGCGATCCGAGATCCAATTGGATCTCCACGCGCGGAAGCTAAGTCTATAACAGGTGTGTAATACCCAAAAAAATTGAGTGATTCTATATGATTTGGGCCTAGGACTCATTACCCGGATCCATAAGAAACCTACAAATGGGTATTAAAGTATATGTATAATAACAATTCTAAAATAAATAAATAACTAATATTATTTGTTATAAGAAAAATAATAATTAAAATTATGTATGATGGGTCGAATCCATAGTCGGACCCAAATGGATCCAACTGAGGATCTGCCATTCACGGGCAACCCGGATCCACTTTAACAATGGATCCAACGTCGCGGGTCGCGGGGCTCGGACCCGAACCCGAACCCGAACCCGTGTGAGGTTTTATAAAGTTCCGTAAACAAGAATTGTGCCTAGGGCACGATTCTTGCAGAAAATCAAGAGAGGGGAGTTACGCAAGGCGTAACCGACTCCCTCCATCTCTTCCGGAGGGGAGAAGGGATCGTCTCGTTAAAAGGGGAAGCCTTCCCCTTCACTCTGCCATTTTTCCCTCTTCACTATGTCGCTCGCCTCCCTCTCTGTCATTCTTGCGCACGCCGGTGGGAGCTTCGTCGCCAGCAAGCCTCCCGATTACCTGTTGCTGCCATCGTCGACGACCCTCTTCGAGAGGCAGCATCAGTCGTCGGCCACCACCTCTTCCTTCTCGCTCTCCCTCCCGATCGCCCCTTCACGGCAGTGCTGACGAGGCTCGACCGCAGAGAAAGCGACATCAGCCGACCCTTCTCTCGCAACGGCTGTCTCCGGTCATCGGAAAACCAACAAAAAAAGGTACGGTGCTTCTTTTGAATCTGGGTGAGGAATCGAATATGGATTTGATTATGTGTATTTGTTCGAGATGAGAATCCATAGAAACCCTGTAGGTGGCTGTTTTCTTTGTTTTCAAGAACCAACGGAGTCTCCGCTCCACTGGATAGAGTAGTTGGTGCACGACACTTTCTATTGGGTCATTGCAAGTTCAAATCTCAATAGAATGGTTGTATAATTGGTAGGGTTCTGTTTCTTTTTCTGTGTAGGTGTGGATTGAATCTGTCTGTGGTTGGGTCGGACAAGGGGAATACCGATTCTTCCCTCATGTTATGAGCATGTCAATCCCGATTCTTTTCTCACATTACGAAGCATGTCAATGCATTTCTTGGCTACCGGAAAACCCAATGTTGTGAGTCGGGGTTCCGGTCGTGGTGACATGGATTTTGGGGTTCTCTGGGCTAACCCTAACCTAGAAACCCCAAATCTGTCAGATTTGGGGGTTATCGATCTTGGAATTGATAACTCGAATCTATGTTGTTCCAAATTCTTTTTGGGTATACGAATTAGGGCATGGGGTTTCTTTATTTTGAATGTGTATGAGAAGAGTCATGTATAACCTGATTTAGGCAGGTTATACAATGTGCATTATGTGCATTGCACAGTATAAATCGTTATGAAGTTTTCAGACGGATTTTTTTTATGCCATGGGATTATAAATTTCATATGTTTTTAGGAGGTGTAGAACTGTCGGCTATATTATGGTTTGACAGTTACGTTGTAGATTGTCATCCAATTCGATTACCTATGATTTTGTCCTTTGAACTGTGATTAAATTTGATTTCTATGAAACTTTGTGTTCTGTCATCAAACCAGAATTTATATTATAATAAAAGACTATATGTTAATGTGCTGGTTATATCAAATATATTCCTGTGTGGTTATTAATTGATATTCAATCTGAATACAGATGTCTTAGTTACCTGTTATCAGACTTGATTTCTATTCATTTTCTTAATTATCAGAATTGAGTTCATCCGATTTCATGTGATCATGTATGGTCTTACACAGTTTTATATCATTAAAGCATGTACATTTTAAGAATTTCTTGGTAAACATATAAATAGTCAAGGTCTGAAACCTTAGGGTGTTCGGTAGACACTTGATTTGGGTTTTTCCTGAATAGTTTGATTTTGGGAAATTTGTATAGTGATTAACCGAAATTCTGACTGGGAAAATACTTGTTAGGTACCCACCTTCTGTGGGCTGTTTCAGTGCTGAACAGAAAATAAAACTCCTGTTATAAAACTACATGTGTGTGTGTGTGTGGGGGGGGGGGCTGTTCTGACGCGGAATTTGTGAAGTTAAACAGCTTGAATGCGTGTTGGTACACGGGCATTAAGCTAAATATGGTGGTCATAGTTAGTGTTATCCATAATACTAATTCCATTCATGCGTAATAGCTGAAAATATTGCTTATGCTTGAGATTTTTCAGTTTTGTTCCTGCAACATATGTATATAACTGGTTTGGTTAAACAGATTTATCATTTGAATTACGAGTGAGTCCCTATGAATGTTACCTGTAATCATGGATTCTGAAAAATCAAACTGCTCATGTTAGTCGGTTCTTATGTGTTTCCCACATGATTTCCTTTCTGGTATGGATCCATAGCATTATGCGAACCAAATTTTTTTATGAAAGCTTATGCATAGTCGGCTGGGATGGTTGACAGGCTCAGTCGGCTGGACTGAATTGACTATTTAGCCAGGAGGATGGCGGGTCCGGGATTGGTAAACCTGACCACCTTCCCTAGCATATGCAAAAACTTACACTTCTGCCCGGTGAATATGTAAACTGTTATATTAGCATTTCATTGTACTGGCTGTGCAATTATGAATGTGATCATGGCTCGGTTATTGATATTTTTGTGAGCATGTATGCATGATGAGTATGTGTAATTTATGTGCACACTCACACACTCAAAGGAGATATGCATTGGTTATTACACGTATGTGATATAGGTAATGTTAAATTGTAATTTATAAGACAATGTATTTTCTATATATATATTATATATAAAAAAGAAGATACATATACATATATATATTTCATATATATGTACATGTATCCATCTACATGTATATATAAAATATATATTTCTTTCTTGTATTGGTTGTAGGGGTATTTTAGTCATTTCTACATTTTACGCATATTCATGTTTTTTAATATGATTGTAATTCCTCCTTTTTATTTTTTCTTATTTTTTTAATTTTTTCCCATTTTTTTTATATATAATGTTTTTGTACACAGTCAGTGGCTGACTGTGTACGGTGTACAACAGTCAACCACTGACTGTGTACACAGTTTTAAAAAGAATGACGTTGAGCTGATCCCCAACGTCTCTTAAGTATGCTTATAAATAAGGGCTATGTGAGCCCATTGTATGAATGTATTATAGTAAGGAGTTGTCTCCTTAAGCTTATAAACATTGTGCATTTATTGCACTTTCTTTGGTGTAAAGCTTATAAACACTGCATTTATTGCACTTCTTTTGTGGTGTAAAGCTTATAAACACTGTGCATTTATTTTATGTATTGAGTATTTGAAGTATCAAGTTATTTGACAATCTATAACACGGAATCTATCAGTCAAGACAGAAAATACGCAATACACAAAGCAAAAGATAACAAGTTCGGGACGGTGTTATCTCGTTTGCAGCCACAAGATCGAAGAACACGATATTCAACAGCCTCCACCAAGGTAAACAGCAACAACGAAAGGGTCTTTCACCCACAGAACTCTTGTCCTTTCTCACACCACCAAAGTCGATTTTTCCTTTCTTCTCTTTTTCAAAATTCAAGCCTCCTCTGCTGGACGCCCCCCTAGCATTTATCAATCATGGGAAGGGGCCTCATAAAGAGAGAGAACCCTTCCCCAAGTTAGGGCTCTCCCAAGGCTTGACTAAGCCATTTTTAGCATGAGGGAATTACAGCCCTTCATGGAATTCAAATCAGGGCCATAGATGTCCACACTAGGTGGTGCCACCCATATGGGTCCAACGATGTTTAGATCTCAGGCAAGATCCAATCAATGTTAATATATGGACCCACAAGCAAAAAGCATTAAATTAAATGCGATAAAAAAAAGAAAACTACCCTTAATCCCCATACACACTCTAGTGCCACAAAAAGATCCTACAAGGCACCAGAACTATCCAGATCCGTAGAATCTGGCACCTAAAAAAATAAAAATAAAAAAAAATACTTAATATGATTCCTTAACTTGACAAAATAGAATCGAAAATAAAAATGCAAAAAAAAATGGACTTTGGTTCTCTGAGATCCAATTGGACTCAGATAATCCTACATGATTGGATCTACAACAGATCGCATCCTGGATCGGGTCTGGTGAGTTGGATTTGGATCCAACTTATCTTCAATGTTCGGATCTTCAGGACACTCTGCATCAGAAGATGTTGAATTATAAAAGAGCAAATAGAAAAAGGGCACTTTTTCTCTTTTTCCAATTCTTACATGGGCTTAGGCCCGAATATGAACAAGTTACATCATCTCTTCTTCATAGATCTAAGCCTCTTCCTTTGGAGGATGTCGTTGCCGAAATATGCCAAGAAGAGACTCGTTTTGGTATGATAAAAGGAGGTGATGAAGTATTAGTTGTGTCCAAGCCTGTCATTCATGTAAAAACTTACAAGCCTCCACACTTTGAGAGACAAAATAGCTATATTGGTGGCTACAAGAAGGTTATTTATCATCATTGTCATGAGCCAAGTCATATACAACCTAATTGTCCCAAGTTATATGACACCCCAAAGAAAAAGGTAGCTTCTATTGAAGAAACCACACCAAGGAAAGAAGAACCAGTAAACAAACTCAATTATCGGAGGCACTTCAAATGTTACTCAAATCTCCAGCTACATCGAGACACTGTTGTTTTTGGTATACCAAAAAAGTGCCTTGAGTGCATGTTGATTTCCCTGATATCCCGACATTAAATGTTGATTTCTAATATTCTGATGGATGGTGTTGATTCCAAATATCAGTCGAGAAACAAGTGTAAAACCAATAATAAAATATAAATTGTGTGTTAAGCTACAACCAAAAACCTATCTTGGATTTCAGGAATTGTTGGGCGCATTTTCAGTATCCACAAGTTTAATGAAAAGTGGAACCAAAATTGTGTGCATTTAATAGAAAATGCATGCAAAGGAAAACTCTGATAATAGCTTAATAAGTTATTCATGCATGTGCATTGAATCATGCATCTTTACTGTTCTGCATTAATTCATGTATTCTCACTCATTATGTCTCATATGAAAATTGTTATTGCATATTTGTTCTAAAAGCTTGGATGATAAATTAATTATGAAATTGTTGTGATATTCCTCTGAATTTATGCATGAATTTGGTTTATGTTCTTTTCATTCTGTTTGGATTATTAGAGGAATTTGTACAAAGAATTTCTGGTTCTTACTCGGTATTTCAAAATGTTTTTCAGGACCAAGAGCTCAGTGATTGGGGTGACTGCCACATGGAGCCAGCGAGTTGCGTGACCAATTTCTGATATTCTTGACAGTGTGGCTTTGTGTTGCATACTTTATTTATTTTTGTTCTATGACATTCATTTTATTGGATAATAAAGTTGGTTATTTCTTTGGTTGATTCAATACAATAACTTGTGGTTTGGTAATTGTTAAGTCTGTGAGGCGTCGGATTCTTGGGTTTGATTTTCGTAATTGTTTAAAAAAAATCACTTTTCACGAGGATAAGTTGGGGTCGTTACAGCAATAGCCACATCTTTTCCTCTCCTTTCATATGACACCTTATGAGAATGGTTTATCTGATTTAGGCACAAATTCAAAAACTTTCTATGTTTCAACTGCCGATGGAACATCTTTGCAAATTAAAAGTATTGGAACCTTAAACTCCTCTCAATTTTTTTTTTGCCAAAAGTGAAGGTTGTTCCTCAACTTAAGTTTAAACCTTCTTTCCATTTCACAATTTTTCGATCATGGAGGAGGAATCTCCTTCTCATGTATGGGTTGCTCCGTGTAGGATCTCCGATCCGGGAAGCAGACTGGGCAAGGCCATAGGAAGGGAGATCTCTACTTCATGAATTATCTAAATCTTCCTCTAAATTCTTTTTGTAATTATGTCCAAGATAAATATATTAAAACTTGGCATAAAAGACTTGGACAACCAAACTTCTCAAAGATGTATCTTCTTTCTTTTGGAAAAAAAAAATTGCAATGAAAAAAAAATTAATTTGCAAAGATTGTATATTTGGAAAGATAAAATTCACTTCTCCTTTCCTAATAGAACCTTTGTCTCTAAGAGACCTTTTGAATTAGTGCATTCGAATGTTTGGGGACCTTCTCTCGTCATATCAAAAGGAGGATATTCATATTATATTACCTTTATTGATGATTTCACCAGATATGTATTGATATACTTTCTTAATTTCAAATCTGATGTGTTCTCTTTCTTTTAAAAATTTCATATGATTGTCAAAAATTAATTTCAAAGCAACATCTCTATTATTGATCTGATTCGGGTGGTGAATACTTATCAAATGAGTTTCAAAATTATCTAGAACTAAACGGGATTTGTCACCAAAAGTCATGTCCTAGAATTTCCCAACAAAATGGATTAGCCGAAAGAAAACATAGACATTATAAAAACCACTAGGACACTACTTATTTCTATAGGTATTCCAAAAAGTTTTTGGGTCGAGGCCGCTCTAACCTCAACATATTTGATAAATAGAATGGCCTCATCATCCTTGCAAAACATATCTCCTTATGAAAAGTTATTTGAAAGAACACCTGATTTCAAGCAGTTGCGAATTTTTGTTGTAAGTGTTTTGTACTCTTGCATAAAAGAAATAAATTGTCTTCAAAAGCCATTGAATGTGTATTCATAGGTGATGGAGAAAACCAAAAAGAATATAGATGTTTTGACCCTAAGAGTAACAAACTATATGTTTCTAAAGATGTAACCTTTTTGAAAAATGAAAATGGTTTTGAGAGAACCAAGGAAAATAATGAAGTTGATTATACTTTTTAAATTGATCTCTTGCCACAAGAAGGGTTGACTTCTTGTGATGATTCTTTGAATGACATCAGGGATAATACCTTAAATGACAATGAAAATGGTGATGATAATGTGCATTCAATTGATGAAAATGAGGAACCATCTATAAGAAATAATGATATTGTTGATAAACTCATACAAATTTATACTCGGTGTGAGCAAAGGAATCCTTTAAATGCTTTAAAAAAATATTCTCAAAATTCGTCGTTAGAAGAAACCTGCCTTAAAAGATCCAATCGTATCTCTAACCCACCAAATAGGTTTGTATCCTATGATACATTAACACCAAAATATAGGTCATGCCTAATAGCTTTACATTCCTATCATGAACCAACATACTACAATGAAGCAAAAAAATCTTCCAGAATGGGTTGAAGCAATGAATATAGAACTTAAAGCTCTTGAAAAAGCTCAAACACGAAAAATAACTTTGTTACCGATAAGAAAGAAATCTATAAGATGTAGATGGGCTTTTAAGGTTAAAACCAAGAGTAATGGGTCTCTAGAATGATACAAAGCTAAGTTAGTGACAAGGGTATTGTCAAGAATATGGAATTGATTATGAAGAAACATTTGCTCTGGTAGCTAAAATGACTAGTGTTAGGACACTCATACAAGTTGCATCTATTAAAAAATGACCCATCTACCAACTAGATGTAAAAAGTATTTTTCTAAATGGTGAATTAAATAAAGAGGTATACATGAATCCTTCGTCGGGGTTTTGTATTGAAAAAGGTAAAATTCTTAAACTTAAAAAGGCTTTATATAATCTAAAACAAGCTCCTCAAGCTTGGCATGATAAATTTAGTAATGTAATGACTCATCTAGGTTTTCATTCATGCTATACTGACACTGCTCTTTTTGTTAAAAGTTTTATGATTGTTATTCTTTTACTTTATGTAGATGATATGATCATCACTGGAAGTGACAAACAAGGAATTAGTGATATTAAAAATATTTTAAAAGAAAATTTTGATTTGTCTGATTTAGGTTTTTAAAGATATTTCTTGGGTATTGAAGTTGGGTACTCTCCCAGAGGGTACATTCTTTCTCAAATGAAACTTATTGCTAATATTCGTACCAAGTCTAGTATTATAAATGATAAGAACATAGAAACCCCAAAAGTGATTAACGCTAAATTGAAGCTGAAAGATGGGACTCTGCTTGAAGATCCAACTCCTTACTGCCAACTAGTTGGGTCACTCACTTATCCATCACTTGGCCAGGCATAGCTCATGCAGTTCACTCCGTCAGCCAGTTTCAACATGCTCCTACCACTGTGCACATGAGTGTTGTCTTAAGAATTGTCAGACACATCAAGAATACTATAACCAAAGGGTTTTTTCTATCCTCATCTTCTTCATTTGATTTACATGCTTATACGGATGTTGATTGGGGTGGATATCCCAATGATAAAGTCTCAACTACCGGTTTTTATGTATTTTTAGGTGATTATGATTTCACGGAGATGCAAGAAGCAACATAAAGTATCATTATCCTCAACTGAAGCTGAGTATCGTGCAATGACTCCAACAACAATGAATCTTGTGTGGCTTAAAAGTCTTCTCAGTGATATGGGAATAATCATCTCAACACCTTTGAAGATGTACTGCAACAATAAGAACGCAATTTACATCGTAAGCAACCACACCTTCCTTGAGTGAACTAAACATATCGAGATGGATTTTCACCATGTACGTGATGAATATCTGAGAGGAACTATTGCATTGTCGTATGTCACATCGGAGTACCAGTTGGCGGATTTCTTTACAAAAGATTTTCCTGCTCCTCGATTTATTTTTCTCCTTGGTAAACTTTCGGTTAATTTTAATACTCCCCCTCAAAGTTTAGAAACAACTATATTTTACGTTTTCTTTTTTTTTTTAGTTTCTTTTGTTTTTTTTAGTTTCTTTTCTTTGCCATTAGGGGGTCCCACTCATAGAGTCGTTGGAGCCCCAACTGACATAAACATGACTGTTGCGAGCTCCCCAACGACTCTATAAGGGGAGATCCCAATGGTCTTCCCTCTCTTGTGTTGTATATAAATAGGGGTGAGTTCCTCCTATTTTTTTCATTGTTTTTCAAGCACCTTATTAATAATATCCGTAATATTTTACTTGTCGGTGTTGCCCTTTGCAGGTATTTTATATTGTCCCATCGTGGACTTCTTGCTTATGCATTTTTGTGCCTATTTAGACTTTGTATTTGTCCACTATTGGACTTGTTTGGTGCTTTTGCACCTAATTCCGCATATTTCATTACAGGTACCACCTCTTAGATTCAAGTTTCCTTCATATATAAATGGATCATGTTATAAAACATGGTGAAAAGGTTGCCAGGCACTTACTGCACTTGAAGTTTTGTTCTGCAGAAACGCAGAAAATAGCAACATAAGGCGATATAATGTTCTCAAGTTTGAGACATCTTCTTCATCAACAATGGATGATGACCACATAGGTACAGCAAATGGCAATGACATAGCACGAGAAGTCATAGAACCAAATGCTGCAAGACCAAGCGCATCAAGTCCCTGCATGTATTGTCAATTGTCATCATCTATTTCCTACTTTGCTCACATAATCCATTAAATAATCTTAAAATCTTCAAGTAATCAGGCATTAAACATAAATACTCATTTCAGAAGCATCACAGTGCACAAACAGAAATACACTCTTTCCCAGGACACAAAAAGAAATATGCACTTTCTTACTTAAAATATAATAGTGCATTGATAACTTTTGAATGACAATGGCCAGTGGTTGCATGAGCTCATTAGATGAGTAGTTCTTATCTAAAATTTTCTTGATGCAAAATGCTATTAGTGAGATATAGGTTCAGTCAGGTACAAGGTAGTCATCTAAAGAAGAAAACAATTGGAAGTCTTCATGTACAATAAGGTCAGTCAACGAGCCACATTTTGTGGATATTTATTTCTAACAATACCTGAGAATTTTGATTTCAAATATAGTTAAATTTTTTATTAATATATAAGATCATATTGTTCACAAAGTCATTGATAAATAAGTTAGTATGTCCGCAATTGATTCATACCCACACAAGAGTTAATCTAGATATTTTTTAACCTTTTAACTCCCTATAGAACTTCTTTGATGGCATGTCAATCAAAATAGAAATGATAAGACTATATAACAATTATTTTTTGAATTCTTTAAAATCAATGATGAGTTAATATCTCAATATTTGGCTACACTAAAAGGTGAAGTGGCAGATGAAATGAGCTCCACTTGGACATACGATGCAAATGGATCAGACTGTAAAATCTGAGAATTTCTATGAATTTCCATGATTAATGAATCAATAAAAAGTGGAATTTTGCCCAAATATGTTTGCCCTTAAATGTATATTTAAATTGCCTTTAAATTTATTTTTGTGGCATTTAACTATGGACTATAATTAAATGGCCATTTAAATTGCTAATTTTGTTTGAACTAACCTTTAGATTGATTCATATTTAAATTGGCAATTTAAAATTGGAATTTTGGAGGCATTTAAATTACAATTGACATTTAATTAGGATTTTAAATTAATATTTGACTTTTCTTGTTGTAATTAAATTAGAATTAATTTAATTAAAGTAATTAAATCCACTTGGGAGTGGACCTAGTGGGGACCCTAGATTTGGGTCGACCCATTAGGTCATGGACCTAGCTCCACTTGGAATAGATCCAAGTGGAGGGGGCGCCCAAGGCAAGTGGCCAAGTGGAAGACCAAGTAGGTAAGCAAGTGGGAGACCAAGTGGGCAAACAAGTAGGAAAGCAAGTGGCCAAGTGGATAAGTAGAGGAGCCAACCAATCTGAGTGACCCATGTGGAGGGAGAGAAGCTTGGAGAAGCTTCTACTTCTCTCCATAGGGATCGACCTCCCTAGTGGAGGTAGGGGACAAGGTGGGAGCCACCCAATTAGGGTAACCATGAAGAGAAAGTGAAGCTTTTAGATGCTTCTCACTTCTCCTCTAGCTGACACACCCTCTTTCTCTCTTAATTTTGTTAAGCCCAACTAACCCTAGCCTAACTCTCATCTACTTATAGGCCCCATTTTTTCCTCTCATCATCTCATCTCACCTCTCCTATTGCACTCTTTGAGTTCATATGAATTTTTTATCAATTCAAATCATATGTAGAAACTCAATTCTCAAGAAAAATTGGTCCTGCGAAGTGATGGTGGTGGTGAATACATGTCAAATGACTTCATGTGTTTTTTACATGATAATGGTATTAAACGTGAGTTGTCCTAGAACTTCTCAACAAAACGGAGTTGCTGAACATAATCATTGGCATGCAGTTGAAACAACCTTGACAATGATGCATGATGCAAATTTGAAAGCTGGATTATAGCCAAAAGCTGTTGTGTAGTCGAAAGCTTTCCACACAACAGTTAACTTGATAAACAGAATGCTCTTATCTACTCTTGGAAGAGAATAGACTTATTTTCTGCTTTATGGAGCGCATCCGGACTACTCTCGATTGAAAGCATATGGCTGACAATGTTTTGTTTATATTCACAGTTTCTTGAGAAACAAATTATCTCCCAAGGCAACAGTTTGTCAATTCCTTGGATATGATGACAGCATGTTACTTTTCATGAGTATATGTGTGGCAGCATGCAACAGCCAACTAATCACAGCCTTTTGCAATCGTTTTGGCCTTCATCTCGTAGTGTGCCAAGTGCAGAAAATCATAGTGCTGCTGCACCTTTACCGTTTAACACAATTGATGTCCTTCCTTCTCACAGCATATGGGCAGTCCATTCCACACAGTTTCCATCTTTTGATCATGTTTATACCAGAAGAAAAATGGTACAGTAGCCTCCTGTTTGCCATGGAACAACAAATAACATGACATCATCGCAGTCTGAAAATGTTGTCTGTGCAGCAAAATGTGTCTCACATTGTTCCTGTTTTGGATCAGCCACAACAGTCTAGCGAGTCAGTTCTTAATCATACAACAAATGCATCTTTAGATGCGAATGTTCCGGGTGCAATTCAGCAACAAATTCATAGCAGTCTGACCACTCATCCTTCAGCCAATCCTTCTATTTGTATGTCTACTTGTGTGAGAAACCCACTAGCTAGATGGGTAAGCTATGAATCATTCTCTCTGGACTTTTATAATGTTTCAGCCCTTGAACATTTCAAGAAACCAAGTCTTTTGCTGAGGCAAGTCAAAATTCTCATTGGATAGAGGCGATGAATGATGAAATTGTTGCACTTCATGAGTGCCACACATGGGACATCATTCCTAGACCTACATACAAAAATGTTGTTCAATGTCGTTGGGTGTATAAAATCAAGCGTAAATCGGATGGTAGCATTGAATGCTTAAAAGCCAGACTTGTAGCTAAGGGCTACACTTAGGAGCATGGGCTAGATTTTAATGAGACCTTCAGTCTTGTAGTTCGGATTGGAACATTCAGAATTATTTTATCATTGGTTGTATCACATGGATAAAATTTATTTCAGTTAGATGTTAAAAAAGCAAATTGCATGGAGATTTATGTGAGGAAGTGTATAATGGAGCATCCACATGGATATCCAGAAGGAGATCAAAACACCACTGCATTGAGATTGAAAAAGGCCATTTATGGTCTTAAGCAAGCTTCTCGAGCATGGTTTGACACTTTTAGTATTATTGTGAAGATGCTTTGTTTTGAGAAAAGTCATTGTGACCTTATTTGTACAGAGAGTACAGTCCGACATCACCATTATTTTAGTCTATGTTGATGACATTATTATTTCAAAAAATAGTGATGACAAAATTACTAAGTTAAAGTCGTTATTAGATGGGAAATTTCACATGGACTTGGGACTTCTTCGATTTTTTCTTCGACTGCAAGTGGACCAACAACTACATCGTCTTGTCCTTGCTCAGCAAAAATATACTCGCGACATTTTGCAGCGGAGTGGGATGTTACAATATAAGCCCGTAGATACTCCAATGGTTGTTCACTCACATTTTAATGCAGATTCAATAGACAATCATTATTTGGCTGATCCTGAAAAATATTGAAGTATTGTTGGATCTTTTCAGTACCTAACATTTACTAAACTTGATTTGATCTTATCTGTAAATCAGGTATCTCAGTACATGCATAGGCCTCAGACAAGACACATGGAAGCCGTGAAACGTATTCTTCGATATATCAAAGGTACTCTTTATGATGGGCTCATTTACACTAAACCGATTGATGTGGATACTCATCATTCTATTAAGGTGATTGCATATTCGCATGTTGATTGGGCCAATGATCCCATGATGAGACGATCCGTTACTGGCTATGGAGTTTATTTAGGTTTTCACCTCATCTCCTGGGCAAGCAAGAAACAGAAAATCATTGATCGATCCGAGTATCGGGTCATGGCAGTCGTTATTGCTGAAGTTGCATGGATCAAGCATATTTTATGTAGTTTACATCAGCCCATTTCCAGTTCTTTATTGTATTGTGACAATCACAATGCAGTTTCTATTTCCACTAATACGGTTCAGCATGAAAAAATGAAACACGTGGTGATCGATCAACATTTTGTCAAAGAAAAAGTTGAATCCAAGGAAATACACCCTATATTTATTTGGGGAGAAGATCAAGTGGCAGATTTATTTACCAAGGCGCCTCCCGTGAATCGGTATTGGTTTTTAAAATCCAAATTGTCTATGGTTCTTTCCCATGTTCAGTTTGAAGGGGCATGTTAAGAATATGTTTCGGATCTGATCTGGATTTGGATCTAGCTTGTATCATGATTAATTATAACACATTGTAAATACCCAATCACATCAATGGTATTCTTGTAATCCTTCATAACTTAATACATATAGCAAAATGCCACCCACAATAGGGCAAGACGTCAGTTTGAGATTCACCATCTTCTCCTTCTCTTCCTCTTTTGTCTGTTGTTTGTCCAGGAACCTTATTCCAAAGGTGTCTTCACAACAGACCCGTATAGAGATACGGGTGGGAATCATATTGGAACATCCCATAGTAACGATGTGTATCGTACGATACAAACAACCTTGGTTGCGACAGTTACTAGAAGACTTTGGAGTTTATATAAATGAACCCTCAAGACTATGTTGTGATAACAAAAGTGTTGTCTATATTGCAAGCAATCATACATTTCATGAGTGAACAAAACATATTGAAATGGATTGCCATTATGTCCATGAAGAATTCCTGAAGAAGACTATCTCATTATCACATGTACCATCTGCGTATCAACAAACAAATTTGTTCACTAAGGCGCTAACGTCTCAGAGATTTCACTTTTTGCTTGGCAAACTCTCGGTTATCATTCCGTGAGTTTGAGGGGGAGGTGTTAGAATATGACATGTGTGCTTCTTGTACATATATATGTTCATATAATATATATATATATATATATATATATATATATTTTCTATGTATATATATATGTATACATATACATATACATATATATATATTATGTTTGTGGTTGTAATTTGTTGTACCCTCTAGGGATATTTTGGACTTTTGACCCTTGTAATAGGAACATCCCATTAGGGGCTAAACTGTCTTTTCATATTTTTTATTTTTCTATTTTTATATTGGTAACCTTTGCTATATTTTCAAGGGCATTATTGTCCTCGACAATATAGCCGTTGGGGGCTCCCCAACGGCTATAGTTCTAGCCTTTGGGAGTTCCCAACAGCTATATTGGCAGCTCCTCACTCCCTATTTGTGTATAAATATGGGACTTCAAGTCCCTTGTATGTTATGCATTTTGTTTGCATTCAATCTTAATAAAAGATCATATTTATTATCTTGAGTGTTAGCCCTTTATGGCTTTGTGTATTTTGCCCATAACTGGCTTTTGTGATTGAGCACCTTGTAGCCCTTTAGTGGCATTGTATTTGTGCACACCTTGTTTTATTACATATTCATTCAAAAAACATGATGTTTAAAATGAACATTAACATAGACAACAAGAAATTAAATATATACAAACACTACCAAATACCACAGAAGCAAAGACCAAAAGATCTACCTTTGTTGTTTCTGTAAGGAGTATATCCCTCAAAAACTCACCCTGCAAGACATAAGTGCATGGTTATAAGTGGTGAGGTTGAAAATAATTAGAGTAGCAATAGTAGCAGTAATGATGATGATCATTAGAAACTTATGCAGCATCAGCAGCACCTTTTCACTCAAAGTAAAATAAAGTAGCTGCCTTGCAGCCATCCTAGAGTCAGCATCCTCTTCTGCACCATTCCTTCCGAAAACTGTCCTAGAACGGAGAGACTGCCACAAACACAAAGAATATTAGTGTGAACAAAATGGAATTTGACACATGGATATAAAATAGGATCCATGGATACAACCATCCTAGTTTTTGCCAAGAATATCAGCCTAACCTTTACAATGTTGTTATTCATTGTTTTTGTCAAACAAAAAAATATATAATAGAAGAATATGTATATAACACTTTTTCTGTGACTGGGAACTTCATGGACCAAGCATGCTGTCACATGCTTAGCCATTTTATGCAAACAAGTTTACACATGAAATGAAATGGGGATCTTCGAAACACGAGCTTTGATTAACAAGAGCAAGTGTCAAGAATGACACTAAAGCATAACCCTTAAAAAGGGTATAACTGGAAACAAAATAAAAATAAAAATGTATTCTTTATTGATATGAAAAACCAATTGCTTAAGAAGCATTGGAGTGAAATACAAGAGGGGCTGCACCCCTTTATATACACAGCTGAAAGAGGACTCAATAGAGCTGTTGGGCACAGTCCAACAGCTCTATTTAGAGCTGTTGGAATGTGTCAGTCCAACAGCTCTATTGCTAGTCAAGTCTGGACAGGACTTGACTAGCAACAGTCATTCTAGTTCAAACTGAACTAGATGACATAAAGACAAAAAATAAAAATAAAGGAAAAAAAATACAGAAAAGAAAGAAATTAAAAATGTATTTATATATATATATAATAATATAATATTATTATATATACATATATGTACAGTTTTACATTTTAACACTCCCCCTCAAACTTACGGTACAATGAGCGAAAGTTTGTCTAAGAGAAAGTGAAATCGGGGAGCAGCGAGAGGCTTTGTAAAGAGGTCTGCTAACTGATATTCTGAAGTGACATATGGCAGATCAATTATCCCGTGTAGATATTCCTCTCTGACGTAGTGACAATCCATTTCGATGTGTTTGGTGCGTTCGTGGAATGTTCTGTTACTGGCAATGTAGATCGCACTTTTGTTGTCACAACACATTTGTGAAGCCTTTGTTGCTTCAACTCCCATGTCAGCAAGCAGTCGTCGGAGCCAAACTACTTCCATGGTCGTGGTTGCCATGGCTCTGTATTCAGCTTCGGTGGATGAGAGAGATACATTCTGCTGCTTTTTACACCTCCACGAGATTAATGATTCCCCTAAAAAGACACAAAAGCCAGTGGTTGAGTGTTTGTTATTGGGATCACCTCCCCAATCAGCATCAGTATATGCAATTAAATCAAGAGAAGAGGAGGAAGATAAGAAAAGTCCTCGTGAAAGAGAGGACTTGATGTATCTGATAATACGCATGACTGCTCCCATATGAACAGAAGTAGGAGCATGTTGAAATTGACTTGCTGTATGAACAGCATGTGCTATATCTGGTCTGGTAATGGATAGATAGGAAAGTGCCCCGACAAGCTGTCTGTAAGGAGTAGGGTCTGCAAGAAGTTCTCCATCATCAATCTTCATTTTAACATTAACAACTTCTGGAGTGTCAACTTTCTTATCATCAGTAATACCAGACCTGAAAACAATATCAAAAGCAAATTTAGTCTGAGATAATAAATATCCTCTAGGAGAATAAGCAACTTCAATGCCTAAAAAATATCTCAACAAGCCCAAATCAGTCATTTCAAAATGAGATTTAAGAAGTGTTTTGATTGTTTCAACTCCCTGTTTATCGCTTCCGGTGATGATCATATCATCCACATAGAGAAGAAGCACAATGATCCCTGCATCAGAATTCTTAATAAACAAAGCAGTGTCAGTTAAACAGAATTGAAAACCAATATCAATCATAACACGACTAAACCTATCATACCAAGCTTTTGGTGCTTGTTTAAGTCCATAAAGAGCTTTTTCTAAGCGAAGGACTTTACCCTTAGGAATACTTAGACCAGGAGGGGGTTCCATATATACTTCTTCAACTAGCTTTCCATTTAAAAAAGCATTTTTGACATCCATTTGAAAAATAGACTATTTTTTGATAGAAGCTAAGGCAATTAAGGTTCGGACAGTAGTCATACGAGCCACCGGAGCAAAGGTTTCTTCATAATCAATCCCATATTCTTGGGCATAACCTTTGGCTACTAAACGGGCTTTATATCTTTCAAGAGTACCATCACTCTTGGTTTTAATTTTATAAACCCATCGACATCCTATAGTTCTTCCCTGGAGGAAGATCTTGAATATTCCATGTAGAAGCCTTTTCAAGTGCATCTAATTCAACTTTCATGGCTTCTATCCATTTGATATCATTTTTTGCTTGAAAATATGTGGATGGTTCTTCATATGAGTGAATTAATGCAATAACTGCCCTATATGTGGGTGAGAAAGACTCGTATGATACAAACTTTTCTGGAGGCCTCGAGATTCGGGATGATTGTCTAGTTGGAATGTTAGAATATTTCTCAAGTGCACATGGAGTATTAGACTCTTGTCGCCTGGAATATTGAATACTAGTATCTCTATGAACTTCTTCATTTTCAACATTAAGATCAATAATTCTTGGATCATCATCAAAGTTACAATCAAGGTCATATTCATCAGATGTTGATGTTAGATCTAGCAAAAAGGAGTACTCAGTGACGTCTTTTAATTTTCTAAAATCAAAGAAGCTCTCCTTTTCAAGAAAGGAAACATTTCTAGACACATATAGTTTATTATTTTTGAAGTCAAAACATCTATAACCTTTCTGGTTTTCAGCATATCCTAAAAAAGCACAGGGAATCGCACGAGGGGAAAGTTTATCATTTTTGTCAGTAAATATGAAACATTTGCACCCAAATATTCTTAATCTAGAGTAATCTGGAGAAATGTTCATAAGTTTTTCAATGGGAGTGATATTTTGTAACGAAGAAGATGGCATCCTATTAATGAGATAGGTGGCAGTTAAGGCAGCTTCTGCCCAAAAGTCTTTAGGGACTTGATTTGCTATTAATAAAGTTCTAGTGGTTTCTATAATATGGCGATGTTTTCGTTCTGCCAGTCCATTTTGTTGAGGTGTATAAGGACAAGATCTTTGATGTGTGATGCCATGCAATTTAAGCTAATTTTGAAAATCTGTGGATAAAAACTCTCCCCCTGAATCTGTGCGAAAAATAGTAATATCATTTTGAAATTTGTTTTTAACCATATTATGAAAAGTTTGAAAGTATGAAAATACTTCAGACTTATGTTTGAGAAAGTACATCCACGTATGTCGGGAGAAATCATCGACAAAAATAACATAGTAAACAAATCCTCCTTTAGAAATTACTGGTGCAGGACCCCAAACATCCGAGTGTATTAATTCAAGTGGTCTTGAAGAGAAAAAGGTTCTGTTCTGAAATGGTAATCTTTTCATTTTGCCGAGAATACAATCTTTACAATCAAATGATTCAGAGTTACAAAATTTCCCTAGATTTGGAAAATGTTGGATTTTGGCTATATGTGGGTGACCAAGTCTCTTATGCCACAGTTCCAACTCTATTTTTTGAATATTATAACAAAAAGCTTTCTTCGGCATTTCCAAAAAATCCATGTAATAGAGTCCTCCTTCTCTATGGCCTTCCCCAATCAGCTTGCCTGACTGGCGATCCTGTACCCAACAACCATGAGAAGAAAAAGAAATATTACACCAATAATCAGAAATTTGAGATACAGATAAAAGATTTAAATTTAATTTGGGAACATGTCTAATTTCTGGAATAAAAAAAAATTTTGTTTTATAAATTTTTTCAAAATCTCCTATTCCTTCTATTTCAAGAAAAGTCCCATCAGCAGTAAAGACCTTTGACACACTTGTTTTATTTTTAACACATTTGGATAGACTTTGATTATTTGGGGTCATATGAAAAGATGCACCAGAGTCAAGAAGCCAAGAAATTTTACCTAAATCAGAAAAAGATGAGGCTGCTGCGCCGGTTGAAGCTTCAGATGAGGAAGAGGCACCTTTGATGAGAGGCTGAAGGATCTCCATTAGTTGGGCCAGGGAAACTGGTGCATCCTGATCTTTAGGCTCCGATCCAGCAATTGCAGCTCTTTTTTCTGTCAGCTCCTTAAGTTTGGGACATTGTGGCCTGTAGTGTCCCGGTTCATGACAGTGATGACAAATAACTTTCTTCTTATCATAGTCACCATTTTGTCGGTTAAAGTGAGGAGGCCTATATGATCGAACATGATTCCCTGGTCTAGACACGGCTAAAACGGAATCATCTTCAATTTTTAAAGAACCTTTCCGGAGACGATTTTCTTCCATTGTTAACTCTTCAATAGTTTCAACAATAGAAGGAATTTTTCCCCGGTGAAGTAGGGCCGATTTAGTGGTTTCAAATTCCGGCCTTAATCCAGTGATAAACTGGTAAAAATGTTCAACATCGAGTTGTTTCTGACGAAGCTCGATGTCTTCGGCACAATGCCACTTTGGTTCTAAAAGGGAAAGTTCTTCCCAAAGTTCGGACAACCCATTGTAATATTCACGAATAGTTTTGTCTCCTTGTGTCATCATTCGAACTTTTTCTTGGAGGTTGCACACGTGTGCAATATCTTTAAGGGAATACATATTCTTAAGGTATTCCCATGCCTTATCGGCATGATCAAATTTGGCAAGACTTGAGCATTTTTTAATGTCAACGCTATTGATAAGCCATGACATTATCTTCGCATGAGATATTCTTCATTCTTTCCATTTCTTCTCGTATGAGGCAATAGCCTTGATTTTCTCTTCTTCCGATAGAGGGACGTCTTTATCTCCCTCCTTTTTAGTAAGAGATAGCTTAGGTTCCGAATCGGAACCATCCACAATCCCCCATAAGCCTTTTCCCCATATATGGTGCTTCATGATTGAAGCCCATGTTACATAGTTCGTATCGCTTAGTTTCATAGGCATGATGGTGACTTTATCATTGTCATCCATCGATTACAAGGAGAGAAAGAATAGGGATAGAAGAGAAACAAGAAGGAAAATGAGAAAGAAAGAAAAAAAAAAAACAATACAACAAGATGTGAAATCTTCTCCAATGAAGTGATAAAACACTTCTCTTCAAGTGGCGAACACTTTTGCAAACGGGCACGGAAACCGAGGCAGCTTTTCCTCAAGATTTAGTACTTCTGCGGCTCTGATACCATGAAATGAAATGGGGATCTTCGAAACACGAGCTTTGATTAACAAGAGCAAGTGTCAAGAATGACACTAAAGCATAACCCTTAAAAAGGGTATAACTGGAAACAAAATAAAAATAAAAATGTATTCTTTATTGATATGAAAAACCAATTGCTTAAGAAGCATTGGAGTGAAATACAAGAGGGCCTGCACCCCTTTATATACACAGCTGAAAGAGGACTCAATAGAGCTGTTGGGCACAGTCCAACAGTTCTATTTAGAGCTGTTGGAATGTGTCAGTCCAACAGCTCTATTGCTAGTCAAGTCTGGACAGGACTTGACTAGCAACAGTCATTCTAGTTCAAACTGAACTAGATGACATAAAGACAAAAAATAAAAATAAAGGAAAAAAAATACAGAAAAGAAAGAAATTAAAAATGTATTTATATATATATATATAATAATATAATATTATTATATATACATATATGTACAGTTTTACATTTTAACAACACACACTGTTCTGGTTAACCAAAAATCAAATGAGTCACATTATGCCCGAGCAGAAAAGTGAACATTAATGGAAATAATGTCTGACAAGGAGGGTACTTTGAGAAATTGGAACAGATTTTAGAAAATCCGGCCACTCTACTTAACAAGGGAACCACGTAATCCCTAAGTTCTTCCATTATCAATGCAAATAAAGCAACATACAACTAATAAGAGAGAAAAAATCATCCCAAAGTTAATGATAAATACAAGCTCACTTTTACATACTGATAAATTCCCTAGCTCAATTTTACTTGGTTACAGTTGCTTCCATTTCCAGTTCATTGTTTATAAGAGGCAATGATTCATATTAACCGTTTTACCGCATGTACACCAGAAATATAACTTGAAATGTTAGTGAGCAGTGTGAGAACTAACCTCAGTAAGCAAAGACTCCAGTCGGTCAATTCTAAACGTGCCACCCTAAAGCAACAAAATTGAAGGATTGAATCATCATTCATAGAAAGACATTTTACTATTTTACATAGCCTATATTTGAATGTATTACTTTACAAGAACCTTGTAAGGCAATTGCTTACATCATCTTTGCAATAAGACAAAAAACAGAAAGAAGTTTACCTTATAAAGGAGGGTTTCAAGAGTAGACCTGATGCTTGGAGAAGCATCAGTGAGTACTTTTCGAGCAATCCATGGGTACGCGCTACTTAAAACTTTGTAATTTGGATCAAAGCTTAGAGCAATTCCTTCTAACACAGCAAGGCTGAAATAACCAAGACAAGTTTGGAGTCAATATGACCAAATAAAAAAAATACAAGCTTCCTTCAAATCATTAAGGAATCAAAAGGTAAAAGTCAAGGAAACGTGATCAGTGACTAAGCAGCTAGAACACAGACCTTGAGGCTATCCATGTCAGTTTTGGATACCAAGCAGTTGAAGGACAAAAGCGAACAAAAAAGGATGTTCATGGAAGCATTACTTCTACAATGTTCGATAAAACTAATGTGATAGGAAGCAACCATGAAATTATTCACCTTTAAAACGCACTCCCACACATGCACGCAAGCACATTTGTTAAAATATGTATTTGAGTGTGTATATATATGAACACATATATGTTATGTATATATATAAATATATATACTTTTTATTCTTTCTTATTTTAGAATGTATATTTTAGGGTTTTGTTTGTCCTTTTTATTCTTGTCAAGGGCAAAATGGTCATTGACCACAATAACCATTGGGAGCTCCCCAACGGCTATAAGTGGTCTCTCTCTCTCTCTTGTTTTGTCTATATATATGGGACCTCTTGTCCCTTGTAACTCAATGCATTTTATGTGCATTTTTAATATTATTAAAAATATTTATTTTGTATCTGTGTGCCCTCTTGTTAGCCCTTTAATAGCTCTTGTGATTGTGTCCATTTGTAGCTTGTATTTGTGCCTCTTATGAGGTGTGTGGGCCCATATCATACTTCAATACATGGTATCAGAGTTTTGGTCTCTTGATTCTTGTGGACAAAGTGTTTGGGTGGACGTGAGCCTGTGGATTGTGTGATCGTGAGTTAATGGTGTTCAAAGGAGCTTTGTCATCTACCTCTCTTTTATCTTGTTTTCTTGCTCATTATCATGAGTCAATCACCTCAATTCCCATAAATCTTAATGACACCAATTATCTGATGTGGGCTGCTATTGTGAAGTCTCACATTTGGAGCAAAGGGCTTGGTTGATGGCACTGAAAAAGAGCCAAAACTTGTCCTCTCCAAAAGCGGCAACAGAAAAGAAGTTGCACTTCAAGGGAAAGACAAGAACAAAGCCGTTGTCGACCATGAGAAGAGATGAAAGGAATGGAAGATGGGACATTCCAAAATCATGGCATGACTCATTCATAGTGTATATATCAAAAAGTGTACAAGCTTGGCAAAATTTGACTATGCAAGTGATGCATGAAAATAACTTAAAGACATGTATTCCTTGAAAGATATTGGACATGTATGCAATTTACAAAACAAAGTAAGGATTATGACCCAAAGAGATATGAGCAATATAAGAATATTACAATGCTTTATCCCTTCTTTGGGACAAATTAGCCTTACTTAAGGCCAATGGCATTGTCCTATGGACATAGAGCTTTGTGAGAAACAAGTAAAGGCAGAGCATTTCTACCAATTTATCAATGGTCTTAGACCCGAATTTAAGGGTACTAATTCCGCTCTTCTCCATAGAGGTGGTGTTCTCTCTATTGTAGAGAATCTTGAAGAACTATGGAGGAAAATAGACTAAAGAAACCTTCCTCTAAAGATGAAGATTTTGTGTTAGCTATGCCAAGACCCGGAAATTATACACAAGCCTCCTCATTTTGGAAGATCTCACAATGACTATGAGAACAAGAAGAAGATAATTTGTCACTTTTGCAACGAACCTGAACACATCAAACCTCTTTTCTTAAAGAGAAGAAAAGGTGGCGTATGTGGGTTCCTTGTTCGAGAAAAGTAGCATTGATGAAGGCTCAAAAAGCATTGGATCAATGTCTTTCTCAATTAATGGAGACTTTGCAACCATTATTCAAAAATCAATCTTCTTCACTCCTTGGTGCAGTGGTGTCCACATGTGTTGATCTTGGCAAGTCTTCTTAGATTCTTGATTCTGGCGCTTCATTTCATATGACTCCTAATGAGTCCCTGCTATCTAAATGTTATGATAATCCTAATGACTCCTATATATCTACAGCCGATGAAACTTCTTTAAAATAAAAAAGCTTTGATACTTTAAATGATTTTTCTAAAAATTCTTAAAACTTTTGTCCTAAATGTTAGAATAGTACCAAAATTAAATTTAAATATTTTATTGGTTTCTCAAATTACCGATCAAGGATGCAAGATCTCATTTTCATCTAGTGGTTGCTTGGTCCAGGATCTCCAGTCTGAGGGGGCGATTGAGCGAGGCCATAGAAGAGGGGATCTCTATTTCATGGACAACCTACACTTGCCAAATCAAACTTAATGTAATTTTGTTGAAAAGAAAGATATAGAGAATTGGCATAGGAGATTAGGAAATACTAGTATGTCTGAATTACATTTGTTTTCATTTCTTGAAAATTGTAATCGAAAAAATTTGGTTTGTAAAGATTGCATTCTCAAAACAATGAAATCCCTACCTTATGGTTCAAACAATTTTTTCTCTAAGGAATCATTTGAGTTAATACATTTGGATGTATGGGAACCGGCATCGGTAATGTCTAAAGGAGGAGTGTCATATTATGTTATATTTGTTGATGATTATAGTAGACACATGGATATATTTTCTTAATTATCACAAATCTACATTCAAGGCCACTAAGGGCACAAACACATGCCAAGAAGGCAAGAAAATATAAGCCACTAAGGCTGATAAAGTACACTTTTTAAATAAATAAATAAATATATATAAAGAGAGAGAGAGAATTTCATTAAGCTCACAAAGAATGCATAAAGAAAGACATTATAATATCCAAAGAACAATATGATCCTATAGATCTATGTGAAGAATCAAGGAATCTTCGATCATAAGCAAAAGCCTATTCAAAACCAAAAGTGGACAAGCATAAAAGTGGTCACTATGGACGGTCCCACAAAGGGGATACACACAAAAGAGCACACAATAACACAAATATTCTTGATAATTTTTTTTAAAAATGTATATTTAGAATGCAATCATAAACCCCATAGAGGAGTTCAACATAAATACCACAAGTTTCTAAGTCATGATCACAAGGAATAGCTTCAACAAAAGATAACAACCCTTAAAAACGAAAACACAAGAATTTGAGGTCATACATAAAGACATATTTTGAAATTTACACCACGAAGTGCTCAAATAAAGCATCTAACTGCCAAAAACACATGCTCAAGAACACTAGATCAAATATGTACATATTAAATAAAGAGTGTTCAAAAACCTAAGATTCAAACTAGATATTATAGAAGCCACATATATAAATAGCATTTCACAAAGTCAAATAAATAATATAAACCTTATAAAACATTTAATAAAGATCTTTTTCCAACAATAAATTTGAAAAGCATTTAAAGGTTTAGCTTTAAAAAGTAAAATGATTTTTCAAAGATAAGAAAAATGAGTGTTTTCTCATGTGTAATGCATGAGATAGACAACTCAAGTAAAAATAATCATATATATATATATATATATATATATATACAGAGAGATTTAAGATAAATATTGGATCAAGATCTCTCTTGAATCCAAGTCATACATTGATCATGATTCCTTCATGAAGCACGAGCTCGAACCAAAGAGTCCCAAGACCCAAAGAGGCAAAATACCAAGAAAATTTTCTTGGCTCTGATACCATGTTAGGAAAATTGTGAATTGTCTAAATCTAGGTTTCAAACCACACAATTACCCTATCAGCTTTAGATATTAGGTTTAGCCCTCTCTCCATCTTAGGTTTTCTTGGTATTAAACCTTAGGAAAACCCAAGTTTATTTAGACTGAGTCAAAAATCCTAGAAATATCTCATAATATCCAGATATGAGGTAGGAAATCTTCCAAAATCCAATTATACCGTGTTGGAGTGCTTGTGCTCACTGAAAAGCTTGTAAGGATGGTTACCTAAGCCCGTAGTGCATGCTCGCTCCTCTCTTTTCTCATTATTTCATTTTATTTCCTATCATTTCTTTGTTTTTAATTAGTTTTCGTGTAGATTTCTCATTATTTACTTCTTTTTCTTGTGGTCATGAGCATTGGTGGGGTTTTACTCCACCAAGGCAAGTTTTGCTTGTGTTCAAGGGAGCGCGGGAGGTACGGAGGCAAAAGGGAATTCTGATAGAGGTGTGTGATCTTGCAAAAAGTATCCCTTGTTGGAGAAGAAGAAAGGTTCTTTGTTCGTAGGAGTGGCAGTCCCATGATTTTCAAAGCTTAAAAACTAGTGCATATCCGAGAGGCTATCCACAATATAACATGAAAATAAAGCATAACTAGGACTGGTATCAATGAATCGTCAATAAGATTAAATCTAATTTACAAACTTCAAGACTTTGATAAGAACAACAAATTTTCTTTTATTATGATCCAATTGACAGGAAGTTTTCCAACATGTGTGCATCCAGTTGCATATGGTTAAATGACAAAATAAAGAGGATCCACAAGATACACAATTAGTACCTTCGAATAACCAGTGAAAAGTAAGATGGTATTTGAAACTTAAACTTGTACCTGCATGTATGCTTAAACAATTCAACTGGTAAGAATTTAACCAAAAAAAAAGTATCTACAAGATCAGAAGTAGAAGGCAATGATATTGCTGTCCAGTTTGTAACTAAAAGGATAGTGAAAGCTTAGCAGGAACGGATGGTATATCACATACAGATGGAGATCAAGGCAAGTGTATGTGACTATAAACTGCTAGAAACGGAAATTTTGATTAATAGCACAAGTAGCATTCATGACATAGCCAAAGCATAATGTAAAAAACTGTACATGATTATGAAGCAACATCCTTAAAATCTAGAAAATCAATGGCTACAGATAATAAGCAAGGGTGTGTGTGCATGCACCGGTTACTTGGGATACAAACTCCATGAACTGACATGATCAGTCTGTCCTCAACTCTAACCTGAATGGAATATCTCATCCCAATAACATATGGCTGGATAGACAGTACAAAGATATGCTGCACTTTTCTGCAGGAGCAGTTATAACATTTGAGAAAAAGAACCAAAATAATTGATTAAATTTCTAACCTAGCATCATATAGAAAACCCTGGGCATACTGCTATTCATCCTGATCCATTCAAATTAATCATTTAATGTACTAGTAAATACGAACTCTAGATAGCGGTTGTACTATTAGCATAGGATATCAAGATCAAGCTAAGTACTAATGGTGTGCACACGGGTGAGAGAGAGAGAGCTCCTTTTCATGTAATTGAAAAATTCATGCGGCATAAAGATTTATGAAGTGAGTATACATATCACAGAAAAGAATACATAAAACAAAATAAAGTTACAGGAGATTCACAACATCCAACTCAAAGTTAGAAGATCCACTCGTTTGCATCACGACCAGCATGCTGCAGCTCATGATCCACAATACTCCAGTTTACCATGGTCATTGTAGAACAAACTCTCACCCAGAATAACAGGGTTGATAGGGGAGTTACCAACAGACTATCAAATTTGAATCTTCTATGATGCACACATTCCATAATGGCTGCACACAAGAGTTATAGAGAGGTGGAACAGAAAGATGAGTACACATTTCCTTGAAAGTTCCCCAAACTGTTTTCATTAGGAATGTGCCTCATTGTATTTGTAATAGAAGTCTCTAACGCCCCCAAGCGTACATTATAAGAATAACTATATTAGCTGAGTATTGCAAGCACAAGATAATGCAAAATTAATAAGAATACACAAAATAAAAGAAAAAAATTACTTTTCTATCCCTCGCTGATTGTTGGAATATCTCACCCCCATCAAACCGAGCATGGTCTAGGACGATAAATTTGCTTTTAATGATCATTGTGCCATATTGAAGTCGAAGAGATAGTCATGATGTTGGTAACCAGTGACCCTATCCCCATGAATCAAAGCTCAATCGCCGGATTTTCTACCTTCTCATGAACAAAATGCTTGCCAATTTTGATATGCTTGGTTTTGTTATATTGAATCAGAATCACAGATACGAAGATCGCACTGTGGTTGTCACAATACAATATAGACTTGCTAGGCCCTTGAGGGAGAGAAGTAAGAGATGTTGAATTCATGTTACTTCAGTTGTTATAGATGCCATAGAATGGTATCTAGCCTCTATATGAATACATACATATGTATGAATACTTATACATTTAAATATGTATAAGTACATGTGTATGCTTGTCTATATATTATATATTATGTATATAATAGTGTTAGGATATAATAGGTGTTTGCTATATCATAGACAATGTGCTACAGATACATTGGTCTCTCTTATGTCATGGGTAATGTGCAGTTCGGCTTGGGAACCTTTTTTTCATCTTTTCTTTTTTGGTGCTTTGTTTTACTCTTCAAACCAAGGAGATCTGCCCATTACAGTGTCTAATGTGTCCAGTGCCGCTTTTCAAATGTATCCATTCTTTGTACATTTTATCCCTGATAAAATTCTTTGTTCTTTTTAAGTTTCGAGTGTGCTCTTTGGCTCTTGTGCCCTTTTCAAATGTATGCATTCTTCGTACATTTTATCCCTGATAAAATTCTTTATTCTTTTTAAGTTTCGAGTGTGCTCTTTGGCTCTTGTGCCCTTTTCAAATGTATGCATTCTTCCTACATTTTATCCCTGATAAAATTCTTTGTTTTTTTTATGTTTCGAATCCTAATAAAATTCTTTATTTAAGTTTGTATACATTCTTTGTACATGTTATCCTTGATAAAATTCTTTATTTTTTTTAAGTTTCGAGTGTGCTCTTTGGCTCTTGTGCCCTTTTCAAATGTATGCATTCTTCGTACATTTTATCCCTGATAAAATTCTTTATTTTTTTAAAATTTTGAATCCTAATAGAATTCTTTAATTTAAGTTTGTATCCATTCTTTGTACATTTTATCCTTGATAAAATTCTTTATTTAAGTTTTGAGTATTCTCTTTGGCTCTTGTGCCAATGTGGTCTCTCTCTCTACTTCATTACATGGTATCAGAGCCTTGAGCTTTTTATTCTTGAAATACTAGTGATCGAGGTGTTCCTGTGGATCTGAGCTTGTGGTGTTAGTGAAGCCTTGCTATCCACCATCCTTATTCTCCTTCTTTCCCTTTTCCTTTCACTCTCATTTCTTTGCCATCATTATGGAGGACAAAGAGTTTATCACCACCATTCTCGTGAAGCTTAACGACTCCAACTACATGATGTGGGCTTCCATGATGAAGCACCGTACTTGGGGTAAAAGACTATGGGGATTAGCCGATGGAACCAAGAAGGAACCAAAGCTAGTCCTCACCAAGAATGCCAATGGAAAGGAGATCGCACTTCAAGGAGATGACATGAACAAGGTCGTTGTTGACTATTTATTTGCAGTTTTACAATCATTTGCGAGGTGAGAGATGTGCACCGCTTGTGGTTGTAGTTGGTTTATATTGTCAGATAACTAGTATTGCTAGTGCATGGTCACTGGTATGGTTATTGCTGACATTTATGTTTGATCTCTTGCCCTGTGCGGTGATACACTTGAATTTTGAGGATTTTGAGTGAGAGGGCAAAGAGGTGGTTGCTTATGGTGAGCAAATTGGTCGTGAGATTTGCAAATATCATTCCTTTTGTTATGTGAGATTTTTAAAATCCCTCAATGAACTTTCTAATTCGTTCAATTGCTCGTTTTTTCCAGTATGGAAAATTTTATACATTGAGAATTTTTCATGCATTATTATGTGCATTGAATATGCTTTTATTGCATGTTGGATATATATGTTGACAATATTTAGATTTCTTTCATATTGGTTGTCTTGTGTGTTTTGTATGAATTTAATTAATTTCTCATTTATTGTAAACTCCTTTGAGTTCTTACATTTGATATACATGTTGTCATGTTTTGCTTAATGTAATTAATGAGTTGATATGTTCCGGGCCTAGAGGGTTTGTTAAAAATAAAGTGTAACATATGTATATATAGAATAATAATAATATATTATTATATATATTTTTTCTCTTTATTATTTTTCTTTTCTTTATTTACTATTTTTTAAATATCTAGTTCAACTTGAACTAGATATACTGTTTAGTCAAGTTCCTAGTTGGAACTTGACTACAATATAGTCATTGGACCCTTGTCCAACGGCTATATCGACTCTAAGGAGAGCTCAAAATGAGCTCTCCTCCTCTCCCATTTTGTATAAATAGGGGTGTTCCCCTCAAGAATGTAATTCAATGCTTTTTAAGCATTTTGTTTATTAATAAAGATTTTTATTTTATTATTGTATTCTTCCCTTTATACCCTTTCATGGGTTTTGCATGAAGTGTCTTTTAGACATTCTTTTGATAGACTCAAGTGCTTTTGTGGAAGACCACTATTTCATTACATGGTATCAGAGCAACGGAAACCGTAGATCTTGAAGTGCTTCCGCCTTGATTTCCATGCCTCATTTGCAAAAAGTGTTTCATCACCTTGTTCTTGGCTCAAGAAGATTTGTTTGAAGAAAGGAAGACTTGCGCTACAAAAATTTGTTTGGTTCTTTTCTCTTACTCTTTTATCTACTCTTTTATTTTCCTCTTCTCTCGTCTATTCCTCTCTTACCCTTGTAAAAGATGGATGACAATGATAAGATCACCATCATACCCATAAAGCTAAACGATACTAATTACGTAATGTGGGCTTTGATCATGAAGCACCATATTTGGGGAAAAGGATTATGGGGTATAGTGGATGGTTTCGATTCGGAACCTAAATTATCACTTACCAAGAAAGAGGGTGATAAAGAGGTTCCTCTAACGGAAGAGAAGAAGAGCAAGGTGTTAGCCACTTATGAAAAGAATGGAGGATAAGGCATGCAAAAATTATGTCATGGCTAATAAATAGCGTAGACATTAAAAAATGCTCTAGTCTTGCTAAATTCGAGCATGCCGATAAAGCTTGAGAATATCTCAAAAATATGTATTCCCTCAAAGACATTGCACATGTGTGCAATTTACAAGACAAAGTTCGGACAATGACTCAAAAAGACAAAACCATTCGAGAATATTACAATGAGTTGTCTGAACTTTGAGAAGAGTTGGCTCTTCTTGAGCCCAAATGGAATTGTGTCGAAGATATCGAGCTTCGCCAAAAGCAACTCGATATGGAACATTTCTATCAGTTTGTGAATAGTTTGAGGCCGGAGTTCGAATCCACCAAATCGGCCCTTTTACATCGTGGAAAAATTCCTTCTATTGTCGATATTATCGAAGAGCTTACCATGAAGGAGAATAGGCTCAGAAAAAATACTTCTAAAGTTGATGATGATTTTATTCTAGCAGTGTGTAAACCTGGAAATCATACACGCACTTATAGGCCGCCTCATTTTGGAAAACAAAATAGTGACTTTGACAAAAGAAAAGTCATTTGTCATCACTGTCATGAACCGGGGCACTATAGACTTTAATGTCCAAAGTTAAAAAGAAGAGACGAAAAAAGAGTTGCATCTGTTGAATCTGAGACAAAAGATCAAGATGCACCTGTTTCTATAGCTCAATTGATGGAAATTCTTCAACCTCTTCTCAAAGAGGTATCATCTTCAACTGAAGCCTCAACTGGAGCAGTTGTTGCATCTCTCTCCGATCCAGGTAACTTTCCTTAGCTTTTAGATTCTGGTGCTTCTTTTCACATGACCCCAAATGTCGATAGCCTATCCGAATGTCTTAAAAATAACTCAAGTATGTCAAAGGTTTTTACAGCCGATGGTACATCCCTTGAAATTAAAGGAGTAGGATGTTTTGAAACTTTTCAAAAATATAAAAAAAAAATTATTCCAGAAGTTAGATACATCCCTAAACTAAATTTGAATCTCTTATCTGTTTCACAAATAGCTGACTATAGATGTAATATATCCTTCTCTTCTCATGATTGTTGGGTACAGGATCGCTAGTCAAGGAAGCTGATTAGGGAAGGCCATAAAGAAGGTGCACTATATTACATGGACTTTTGGAATTGCCCAAGAATGCTTTTTGTTATAATGTTCAGAAATTAGAATTAGATTTATGGTACAAAAGACTTGGCCATCCTCACATATCTAAAATTCAACATTTCCCAAGTTTGGAAAAATTTTGTAATTCTTTGTATACATCATCATATCCAACAAATTTGCATACTTGAGCCTTAGGTAAAAACTTATCATGGAGGGAATTATGAATGTGCACAAAACATCTACTTCCAAAGGTTCTTAAAAAAGAATAACCAGGGTGATGCCCATGAAGCATAAAATAGGGTTAATATCCTCCAAGAGGAGTGAGAGGCATGCGGTTAATCAAAAAGGTGGTTGTGTGAAAAGCCCCCGTCCATAGACTCAACTGAATTTGGGATTCCTCTATATGAGTGAGTGTTGTTTCAGATATATGTCGGTGCTTTCTCACAGCAACCCCGTTTTGCTGAGAGGTTCTCAAACAAGACAGCTCACGTTTGATTCCATTATCATCGAGGTAATTAGAAAAAGTTGCAGACACATATTCACCACCACCATAATTATGGAAACGTAATATTTTGCTAGAAAACTTATTTTCAACGAGAGTTTTAAACTTTTAAAAGACAGACAATACTTGATCTTTAGTTTTCAAAAAATAGATCTATGTATAACGAGAGAAATCATCCACAAAAATTACACAGAAACGAGATCTAGATAAGGACATCACGGGTGTTGGATCCAAAACATCAAAATCTATTAACTCAAGAGGAAATGGAGCTCTTTTATTAGAAATATTGAATAGGAGATCATAGCTCTTACATACTTGACACTGAATACATGACAAAGAACGACCGTTGGACTCATTCTTTAAGGGAATAAGCCCTTTATTACATAAAATATCAAGAAAGGTAGAATTGCAGTGACCCAATCCCTTGTGTCATAATAAAACATCATTATTGAGGACGACTTCATCTAACATTAAAACTTGAGGACGACCAACAGGAGCTTCATTGAGAACATATAACTCTCTGCATCTTTTTCCTTCAACGAGGTTTCGCTTCGTATGAATATCCTTTACAGAGACGGAAGAAGAAGAGAAAGAAATACTACAGTTAGATTAATCAAAAAGTTGAGACACAAAAACAAGATTACACTTATGGTTAGGAACAAGAAACGTATTTGAGAGATGAAACAGATCATGGGAAGTGTAAATGGTGGCAGTTCCAATGTGGGTAATGGAATGTGCTTTTCTATCACCAGTGACTATTTTTCCACTACCGCGATAAGGAACAAGATTTGAGAGTTTACCTGCAACACCGGTGACATGATGTGTTGCACCTAAATCTAGAAACCAAGCACTCAGCTATATGGTTGGAGGAGTGAAAGAAGCTCTACAGGTGGGCTGATCTGAACTAATAGGCCACTGAGAACCAATAGGGGGCGTGGGCTAATGATATTTCCCTGTTATCCATGGTGAACCATAAGAATTTTTAATGCCATGCATGCCAACCTGGGAAAAGGCTGCACTCGAGGAGTTCATATCCTGAGTCTGTCATGGAGAGAAGGAGGATCCAAGCCCAACAGCTGCATTATAGGTTGCTGCTTGTGGACCTCTTCCCCCTGTCATACTGTTGACCCGTGGTGCAAACTGACGAAAACGTGTTGGATAAGTAACTATAGGAGGACAATATGTTGGAACATATCTTCGATAACAATTAGAACATGAATATCCCTGCTTTCCACACATCTGACATGTTACATTCTGACGATTTCCATTTGGATTAGGAACATTTCAATTGGGAAGAATCCTTGCATTCCTGTTATCATATTGATTTCAGCCTCTTCCACATCCACGGTTTGAGGTGGCAGCCATCATTACCTCATGGTTCGGATAAGAATCCTCTTTCTTGGATAAGATACCAAAGTTGGATTCAAATTCAAGTGGCACGGATCTAAGTTTGTCAAAATTACCTCTTTTCTCAAGACACATATACATAGCCTTAAACATGTTATGGTCATCACCGAATCCACGAAGAGTCTGGATAAATACATCT
Source organism: Nuphar pumila (assembly GCF_984573655.1). Lineage (NCBI taxonomy): Eukaryota > Viridiplantae > Streptophyta > Magnoliopsida > Nymphaeales > Nymphaeaceae > Nuphar > Nuphar pumila. Next base: position 62,754,664 of record NC_143265.1, read on the forward strand.
TCATCTGTTGCGGGACTGCCTATGTCTGCCAGTTGATCTATAATGAACTTCACGCGATCAAGAAAATATGCCACTGTCGTTGCCTCTCTTCACTTATCCAAATTTAGATTTGAAGTGGTATACTTTAGGAGTAGATATATGCTCATACCACCTATGTAATACTTCACAAAGTTCCTTTGCAGTTACCCCTATCGAAGTATGCAGAAGCACTGGTCTAGAAAGTATTGTCATGATGAACGCCACTACCATTTGATCATTCTTGAACCAAGTGACGTAATCCAGGTTCTTAACATAAACCATCTCATCAGAATCACCATCTTTCGCTACCTCCTTTTCCTTTTCTTTTGATTTTTCTTTAGTAACCGGCATGAATTCCAAGGGTGCAGCTATAGAACCATCGAGGTGTCCCATCAAATCGTGACAGAAGATGAACAGAATAATTTGCTTTTTCCACGTTATGAAATTGATTTCATCCAACTTTTCATAAAAGTTGGTTGAGAAAAGAAGGCAATGAGAAGACATTTGGAAGAAGATGAGATAATTGTTCGGACTTAAAATCGATTTTAGAATCTGAAATATGGAAATCGATTTGAGTTTAGAATCTCAAATATCAAAGAAAAACTGTTCACGCAAGTTCTAGTTTTTTTTTTAACTTGCGGATCTTGGAGAGGGTATGTAGTATGACAACTACTCAATATCCACCTGTCACAGGGATAATGAGCCCATGCTTTATAAAGTTTATGAAATATTGGATAATATGATTGAAAAAATACAAGTTGTAGTTTTCATATACATTCAATTTTAATTAGAAGATAGATAAGAGCAACGCTCCTTTGCATTGCATGACACATTCTATCAATCCCAAATATTATGCAAAGAAGTGGCAAGAAGGTGGTGTTGGTCGTGTCCCTTCAAATTTAGACCTAGAGCTATCAAGGCATAGAAATATTGTATGGCAAGACTTTATCGAGAATCACATAATATAAATCAAGTCACAGAAAAAGAGAATATAGATCCTATCATATGGTGGTCAGCATATGGATCATAAACACCTCTTCTCCAACGTCTTGCATTCAGATTGTTATATCAGTCTGCTAGTTCATCTTGTTGTGAAAGAAATTGGAGCATATATGCTCAAATCCACAACATGAGGAGAAACAAACTCACCAGCAAGCATGCAGAAGATTTAGTCTATGTTCATTCCAATCTTCGATTACTTTCGCAAACCAACGAGGAATACAGATACTAATTACTCTCTTAGTTATTTCACTATTTCTTAGTTTCTTCATTTAAATATGCAATTATTTAACATTTTCAAATTAGGTTTGTTATGAAGACAAAGATCATCCAAATTTTAAGATGTAAACCCAAAGGAGTGTGACTTAGAGGGAGAGCGTGATTTCAACATTATAAATATGAACTTATCTGAGCCTACTCTTCCTTATGATGAATTTGATGACAAAGCAAAAAATTATTAAGATCATTACCTCATCGTCATATACATTGCATAGGATATGCTTTTGGTATATAATTATGCAGTGTTTGCTTCTTTTATTAGTATAATTTACTTCTTTTCTGCTTTAGTTGTTTGATTGTTTTCATAATATATTTAGGTTGATTTAATTGTGGGGTTAGTTTTTATGATGAAGAATAGAATTTTAGATTGTTAATTTGATTTACTGCATGCATGATGAATTGATGATATGATAATTGCTTTTTATTTCATCAGTGTTACTGTTAACTGTTAAAAATTATATATATATACCCTCCCAGACCAAGTTTTTTTAAAGTGCGGCATCACCGCACCCGCAACTATGTGACATAGATATCCACCAAATGAAAAAAATGATTTTATTTGGTTTTGGGACAAAAAAATGTGAATAGGAAAAATAAAAGGGAGGGCTCTCACGTTATGATAGGCAGAGATGAATCAGATCTGATTTGAGTTAGATCTACATAGAATATCCAGAGTTTAATTTCAATCAATGAAAAATTCAGATCAAAGAATACGAAAGATTTGGAACTATGTCACATAAGTGTAGGTGCGGGTACGGGTGCGGATGCAGCACTTTAAAAAAACTTGGGTGCAGGGGTGCAGTGACGATATATATATATATATATACAACAACAACAGCAACAACTACGCCTTCATCCCAAAACAATTGGGGTCGGCGATATGAACCAACAAAGAAAATCAGTCTGGGTCTTCCACATGAATCCTTCTCCTCCATTCATTTCTATCCAATGCCATGTCCTCGGTGAGGTTCAAAGCATTCATATCCTTTCCTATCACCTCCATCCATGTCTTCCTAGGCCTACCCCGACCTCTTTTAACTAATATATTTTCTCATTTCTCCATCCTTCTAACTGGAGCATCATTAGGCCTTCGTCGAATATGTCCAAACCACCGTAAACGATTCTCTCTCATCTTATTTTCAATGGGTGCAACGCCTACCTTTTTACGTATCTCCTCGTTTCGAATCTTATCTTTTATTGTATTTCCACACATCCATCTCAGCATACGCATCTCAGCTACACTCATTTTTTGAATATGATGTCTCTTGGCAGCCCAACATTCCGTACCATATAGTAAAGCGGGCCTAATAGTCGTCCTATAAAACTTTCTCTTCAACTGCAATGGCATTCTACGATCGCAAACACTCCAGTTGCACTCTTCCATTTCATCCACCCAACCTTTATCTTATGATTTACATCTCCATCAATTTCTCCATACTTTTGAATGATAGATCCCAAATATTTGAAAGAATCATCCACCGGTATTTCTTTCTCACCAAGCTTCACTACACTCCCATCTCTATTTCGTTGCTTACTAAATCGACATTCCATGTATTCTATCTTACTCTTACTCAACTTAAAACCTCTTGCTTCCAATGTCTGTCTCCAAAATTCTAACTTAGCATTAACCCCAGCTCTAGACTCATCAATCAAAACAATATCATCAGCAAACAACATACACCACGGCACATTTTCTTGAATTGATCTCGTAAGCTCATCCATCACTATAGCAAATAGGAAAGGGCTTAAAGCAGATCCTTGATGTAACCCAACCGTTATAGGAAAATTGGTTGTCACCCCTCCACAAGTGCGGACATTGGTTACTACTCCTTCATACGTATCTTTAATTATACTAATGTACTTGAGAAAAACATCTTTCTTCATCATTGTCCACCAGAGAACGTCCCTAGGTACTCTATCGTAAGCCTTCTCCAAATCAATAAAAACCATATGCAAATCTTTGTTCCTCTCTCTATTTCTCTCAATAAGTTGTCTAAGAAGATGTATAGCTTCCATAGTAGATCTTCCAGGCATAAAACCAAATTGATTCTCCGATATCATGACAACCTTCCTCAACCTAGACTCAATCACCCTCTCCCAAAGTTTCATAGAATGACTCATGAGTTTTATACCACGATAGTTTGTGCAATCTTGTATATCACCCTTATTCTTATATAGAGGCACCAAAGTACTCTTCCTCCACTCATTAGGCATCTTATTTGTCCGCCAAATCTTGTTAAAAAGATTTGTCAACCATTCTAAACCTTTCTCTCCCAAGCATTTCCAAGCCTCGATAGGTATACCATCTGGCCCAACTGCCCCTCTTGATTTCATTTTCTTCAAAGCCTCTGCAATTTCTTTCTTTTGAATCTTGCGCATGAAGTCACGATTCATCTCATGAAAAAGAATGGAAAGTCTCCAAGATCCTGAGCATGACTTTCATTAAATAGCTTATCAAAATAATCTTTCCATCTCTCCTTAATCTCTTCATCTTTGACTAAAACCCTTTGCGTTTCATCTTTGATACATCTAACCATACCCAGATCCCTCGATTTCCTATCTCTCATTTTTGCAATCCTATAAATATCCTTCTCACCCTCTTTGGTATCCAACTTGTCATAAACCTCCTTATATACCTTATCCCCCGCGTTCCGAACTACTTTTTTAGCTTCCTTCTTTGCTGTCATATACTTCTCCAAATTCTCATTATCACGACTTTTACTTAGATTTCTATAACACTCTCTTTTAACCTTAATAGCTAATTTGACATCCTCGTTCCACCACGATGTATCCTTACCTAGCGATGCACCGCCTTTAGACTCACCCAATACCTCCTTAGCCACCTTTCTCATGCCACCCGCTATCTTATTCCACATAGATTCTGAATCCTCCTCGAGACACCAATCAACTTCCTTAACAACCCGCTCTACAAACATTCCTTGTTTAGCTCCTTTCAGTGCCCACCACTTAATTCTAGGATCTATCCTATGTCTATCCCTTTTGCGGCATTGTCTAATTCTAAGATCTAAAATTAAAAACCTTGGGGATATAAGATTTGGTATACAGGAATAAATAGGAATAGGAATGGAGTAGGGATTGTTATGAGTCGTGAGTTTATAGATAATGTAGTTGAGGTCCGTAGGAAGGGTGATAGGATTTTACTTATTAAATTAGTATTAGGTACGGATATTATTAATATTATTAGTGTTTATGCACCTCAAGTAGGTTTAGATGATTCCACTAAGCGTCAATTTTGGGAAGATTTAGATGGAGTAGTACAAGGGATATCTTATGGAGAAAGGCTTTTCATCGGCGGTGACCTTAATGGGCATGTAGGCATTAGTAGGGATGGATTTGAGAGTATTCATGGAGGCTATGGTATAGGAGAAAGAAACGATAGTGGAGAAAGGATTTTAGATTTTGGTTTGTCCTATGATATGATCTTAGCAAACACTTGGTTTAGGAAGAGAGAGTCTCACCTAGTAACATTTAAAAGTGGTGTTAATACGAGTCAGATAGATTTTTTCCTACTTAGAAAGAGAGATAGGGGTTGTTGCATCGATTGTAAGGTTATACCGGGAGAAAGTGTAGTCTCACCTACCCATTTGGTCTCTTGTAGACATAAAATATCAATCTTTCTCCTACACATAACATCTACTAACTCTACCAACTTACCAGTTAAAGACCCTATGTTCCAAGTGGCGAACCTAATTTTATGGGCTTGGACTAATTTCTTTACCCCCACCCATCCAACAAAGTGAGGGAACCCTTGCCTATTTGACACCACACCCGGGCGCCGGTGTGACGCGTCGCTTCCGGGCGACGACCTAGCAACCCTTGCCCATTTATCACTGCCTCCGGGCCTATAGAGTACAGCGCGTCGCTCAGTAGGGAACGCCCCAACGAAATTCTCATATTGGTTCATATTCATAGGGTATGACTAAGTTTTTTATGCTGGCTGTCACAGGCCTACCACAACCCTCCTCCTTTATCCGGGCTTGATTATATATATTATATATATAAATACATAAATGCACACAAATACACATAGTTAACTTAAAACTGTTAAAAATTATATGTATATATATAAATACATATAATTTTTAACAGTTTTAAGTTAACTATGTGTATTTGTGTGCATTTATGTATTTATATATATAATATAGATAAAAATAGACTTGATTAGGGTTAACTGAATCTACTTTCGGATAGAAATGGACCTCAGTGTGGTTGACTTCACCTAACACAAAGGAAGTTGTGTCCAAGTGTTGCACCCGCCTGGGTGCGGTGCCTTGTTAGAAGAGTCCGTGTGACATAGTCGGAATGAATAAAAGAAAGAGGATTTGAACAAAATTCAACAGATTTGATTCAACGTGATCAAATCTAACTGTATGTGATCCAAACTGATCTGATGTTATCAGATCCGAAAGAGAGAAGACGAGAGTCAGATCTGAATAAAATGGGAAAGAAAAAAGGGAAACAAGACTTGATCAAGGGAAAGAAAAAAAAACAAGATATGATCTAGCATGATCAGATTAGATTGAGAAAGGAGAAGAAAAAACAAGATCTGATCTATTGTGATCAGATTTGACTTACAAAGAAAAAGAGATAGACTTGATGTTACTACCTCAACCTGGCTATGATACCATGTGAAGACTGTTGAACCTCTCGGTTTGTGTGACCTGTTACACAGAAAACAAAAGAAGATGACCTGGGGTTGTTTCCCTAGGTGGGACATCCATCTTGATTATATATTGAAGGCTGAAAAACATATGAGCAATTACAAGTATACCCTTTGGTATATTTTACATTTACAACATAATACATAAAGGAGAAAAGACAAAGAAGCCCTTCAGACATGAGTTCTAACAGGAGTTACCACATCAGATATTACCAAGCTCCCCTTTAAGTTGAAATATCTTTGGCGTGAAGATCTAGATGAACCATATATGCAGGAGTGCCCATAAATTGGGTGTAAACAACTCAGGGACTTGTACAAGTGCCTCTTATGACAAAGTTGCCATCAAATATGCTATAACAGCTAGGTCATTCTTCTTCCACTTTGAATATGCAGGATTTGAGCTTGAAAAGACAGGCTTAGTGCCCTTATCATGAGACTTGTAATAAACTCTGGTGGGACTGGATTAGATCCATCTAAGTGACCTATCAAGCCTAAACAGCAAATGAATGATAATTTTTGGAAACAGCCAACACGAAGGCAGGAATCAGGCTAAGATCACTGACAACATCATCCAAACAGGGTGATAACATCAGCAGGCATACGGCCTGTGCTTTTTTTAATAGAGATAAACTGCAGATCAGATGGGCTGATCTGCTTTGAGGTTCAAGAATGTACCTGGTGAAATTTATAAAAGAGATCATTAGGAAAGAAGAAAGAGGCAAAGGTGTGAGATTGAAGTTTAGAATCTTAGATTACAAAAGAGGGATTAGAATTGAAAGGACAGAAGAAACAAGAATCTGAAAAGTTTTGGGTGAAAGACTTAAGAAATATTGCAGATGGGGTCAAAACAGGAAATAGTTGGAAGAGGCCTAGGAAATGTAGAAGGTAGGGTTACCTCAGGAGGATCTAGTGCTCTGATACACATCAGAGTTGAATCTTCTATGCCGTGCACATTAGTAATGGCCAGAGTTACCGGAAGCTTCTTAGGTAGGTGGGAAGCTCGCTTCCCGGAAACTCGCTTCGGAAGCGCAATACTCCTCGCTTCCGAAACTTCATGGTAAGCTCGATTCCCCCACGCTTGTTCTATGCTTCTCATACACATGGTCTATGCATACTATATACTTTTCTCACGTTTCTTTTCATCTTTTTCATGTATTTTCTCTCATGCTTTCACTCACTTTCCATGTACTTTCTTTAAATTGGTAACCATCATTGTTAGATTTTAAAAAAAAATTTAACTCTTTTACAGAAAAATCATGAAATATAATGATCAATTTTATTTTAGTTTTTATTTGTTTCTTGTTTGATTCCATATTGCTTAATTTTTTATTCATATTTTGCTTTTAAATTGAAACTTCGCTTCCCGCTTCGTATATATTTTAAAATGCCTTGCTTCCGCTTCCTGTATCGTTTCCCGCTTCCGCTTCCTAGTTTGGCAACCTTGGTAATGGCAGTTAATGACTGCACACAAGGGTTAGTGAGAGGTAGAAGAGAAGGATGGGTACATGTTTCCAAGCTGTTTCCATTAGGGATGTGATACTGTATTCACATAGGAGTCTCTAACACCAACTTAGGACAGATTACAAAAAAGCCAGTGTTGCATGAATATTGCAAGCATAACATGATGTAAAACAACAAAAATGCACATAACAGACAAAATTATTTCTCCATCCCTAGCCAACTGTTAGGATATTGCTCACACAGACAAGTGGAAAGAGAACAGAAGAAAGGAGGAAGAATGGAAGAGAAAATAGATATATTGATGAAAGGCTCAATATAGTTCATGTAGTTTCATTATTTCAACACATCCAAGAATGTTGTCAACAGGACAACATAAGAAGCAAAAATATTCAACATGCCCACAAGTAGCAGACGTGAATACAAAATACAAGACCAACTCAAAGTATCATGATAAAATGGACAAGAATAATTAGTTTCATTTTGCTAGAACTCTTTGTCTTTGTTGTGAAATTTCCTGTTGTTACTATAACATTAATGTTAAACCATAATTTGATACATAAAGCAGCACACTTCTGAAAAAGCATATTGCAATATAACTTAAGAAACCCATGTTCACTTAGATTCTTTCATATTGTATTTGCATTTTAGTGATTTAAATGAAAAATGCTATGCTGAGGAGGGCCATACATGGTGCGCCCCAAGTTTCCAGATAAATCACCAAAACTAATATTCCGAACTCCTTTTGAGACGGCATTCTGGAAGACACCTATGAATCAGAAAATGAATTTTTGTTAGAGCCACCGGGTGAAAAAGAACAGGATGAAATATTCAGTTTTAAGTTTCACAAAAACATTAGTGCCAATGAAAAACCATTAACATTCTGAAGATATTGGTCTAAAAGAATCATGAAGATATAAAATGAGTTGCTTGTGTGTATTAGGTTTAATGTTTTATTAACAATAAAAATAAACAGTATTTTCAAATATTTATAAATGATATTGTAAATAAGATTATTAATGTCTGGATGACAAACTATCTAAATATGAATATGTTTGGATGTACAAAGATTATATCAAGTTTGATTCCTATTTGATGAGATGATTTTACTGGATCTACAACTGGTATTACTGTTAAATTCTACATATATATTTTTATATATATGGTTTATGTATATATATAATATATATTTATATATGTGTAGTTACATATGTACATACGAATGTATGTAAATGTGTTATATACATATATATATATATATATTAAAAGAGTGATTGGTAGCTGCTCACACGTTAGGTGCGAAATGATAGTGCTAAATGGGTTTTCGGCCTTTTTTCATTTTCTTTTTAAATTCTAACCGTACAGATGTGATCTATGTACTTGATTTTATAGGGATCAGCTCTTGAAGTGTTCTATTCCGACCCATGAGTGGGTTTCTATAAGGTTCAAAAAATCAACAGTCCAAAATCTTTGTAAATTTTCGAGGCTCCAAATATCATTTTTTTTCATCGAAAACACATGATCTAGGTGTGGATTCCTCGTAAATCGACCATGCCCAACACATTTATGGGGTCAGAACTGCAAAAAAAAACACCAGAAGGGCAGAAAAACCCATTTAGCACGAATGATTTTGCACCTAATGTATGAGCAGCTACCAATTTCTCTATATTAATATATGTATTTATTTATTTATTTTATTTATTTTTCCTTTCTTTATTTTTTTTATTTATTTATCTAATTCATTTTGAACTAGAGGTCCAACTAGTCAACATTTAGTTAACTAGTCTTGGAGTCATTGCAGCTAGTGCAACGGCTACAAATAGAGTCATTTGGACTAGCTCGAACCACTCTATTGAGTCTCCCTTCCCACTCTTCTCTTGTGTATAAATAAAGGCTATCCCCTCTCTCAATGTACACATGCTTCTTGCATGCTTTGTGATAAATAAAGAGATTATTTATTTTTTAACTCTCTTATAAATACCCCTTGTGTGGGTTTTGGTTCGTTGGCTTATGTGATTTCACTCAAAGTTCGTGGTGCGGGGCTCGTGCTAGTTCTTTCCCTTTTCTTTCTTATCTCATCTCTTTTCTCACCTTCTCTTTATTTCTCTCTTATCCCTTGTAGGAATGAATGACAATGAGAAAGTCACCATCATACCCACAAAACTCAATGAAACTAACTTTGTAATGTGGTCTTCAATCATAAAGCACCATATTTAAGAAAAGGGATTATGGGGATTAGTAGATAATTTCGATCCGGAACCCAAATTAGTCCTCACAAAGGTAATGAATGAAAAAGAAGTGCCTCTTATAGATGGTTAGAAGGATAAACCATTAATCATTTATGAGAAAAAGTAGAAAGAGTGGAGAATGGGGCATGTCAAGATCATGTCTTGGCTAATCAATAGCGTCGATATTAAGAAATGAACAAGCCTAGGAAAGTTTGAGCATGTAAATAAGACTTGAAATACCTTAAGAATATGTATTCCCTTAAGGATATTGCACATGTGTGCAACTTGCAAAACAAAGTTCGGACTATGACTCAAAAAGACAAAAGTATTAGAGAATACTATAATGAGTTGTTCGAACTTTGAGAGGAGTTGCCTCTTCTTGAGCCTAAATGGTATTGTGCCGAAGGCATTGAGTTTCGTTAAAAACAACTTGATGTGAAGCAACTTTATCAATTCCTAAATGGATTGAGACTGAAATTTGAAAGTACCAAATCGGCTTTTCTCTATAAAGGTAAAATTTCCTCTATTGTTGATACTATAGAAGAGTTACTTTATAGAGGAGAATAGGCTAAAAGGGCACACTTCAAAGAATGAAGATGACTCCGTCCTAGTTGTCTCTAGACCGAGAAACTACATGTGCCCTTACAAACCACCTCATTGGAAACAAGCCAATGAATATGAAAACAAGCGTCATTGAAAACAAGGCAATGAGTATGACAAGAAAAAAATTATTAGATATAACTATCATGAACCAGGACACATTAAACCTCAATGTCCGAAGTGTAGAAGGGAGAAAAAGAAGGTAGCTTCGGTCGGTTCTCCACAAGAGACAAATGACGTAAAACCTCATGATGCACCCATATTCATGTCTCAACTAATGGGAATCCTCCAACTTCTTCTTAAAGGGGCATCTTCATCAAATGAAGCCTCAACTGGAGTTGCAGTCTCATCATTCTTTGATCCCAATGAAACTCCTTGGCTTATTGATTCTGGTGCTTCTTTAGATATGACCCTCAATAGTAAAATTTTATCTAAATGTCACACCAACTCAAAAGTGTCAAATGTTTTTACAGCTGATGGTACATCTCTTAAAATAAAAAAGAGTAGGGAATTTCAAAAAAAATTAAAACTCCAAAAAATTATTATTCCAAAAGTTAGATATATTCCTAAGTTAAACTTAAATCTTTTGTCAGTTTCCAATTATAGTGTTTGTTATAATGTTTAGAAAATGGATTTGGATTTGTGGCACAAATGACTTGGTTACCCTAGTGTATCCAAAATCCAAAACCTACCAAGTTTGGAAAAATTTTGTAATTCTAAAAATTTTACGTGTAAAGATTGTATTCTTGGTAAAATGAAGAGATTATCATTCTTTAAAAGAACTTTTGTTTCTTCTAGACGGCTTGAGTTAATACATTCAGATGTATGAGGACCAACACCAGTTATATCAAAAGGTGGATATGCGTACTATATGGTTTTTGTTGATGATTTTTCTAGACATACTTGGATCTACTTCCTTAAGCATAAATCTGAAGTCTTCTCACATTTACAAATATTTCATAACTTAGTCAAAAATATGTTTGAAAGGGATATTTCTATTTTTTGTACTGACTGAGGAAGGAGAATTTTTATCAAAAGAATTTAAAGATTATTTAAACTTACATGATATCACACATTAAAGATCCTTCCCTCACACACCACAACAAAATGGTTTGGCCGAACGAAAATACAGGCATATTATGGAAACAACCAAAACTTTACTAATAGCAAATCAAGTACCAAAAGAATTTTGAGCTGAAGTTGTCTTAACTACTATATATCTCATTAACAGAATGCCATCCTCATCTTTGCAAAATATAACACTAATTGAAAAACTCTTTAAATTAGTTTCAGACTATTCTAAACTAAGAGTTTTTTGGTGCAAATGTTTTGTTTGTACTAATAGAAATGATAAACTTTCTCATTGTACCCTTTTAGGTAATGCAGATAACCAAAAAGGCTACAAATGCTTTGATCTTAAAAATAAAAATTAGGAATGTTTCCTTCTTAGAAAAGGAAGGTTCTCTTGGCTTTGAAAAGGGTAAAGAAGTAACTGAGTATTCCTTTTTATTTGATTTAATATCAAATTATGATAATTGTCATTATGAATGTGACCTTGACAATGGTCTTGATATATGTGATGTTGATAATGGTCATGATGATGTGATTGATGAAGAGCAATCCAATAAAGATAAAGACTATTTACATTATTCTAGGCGTAGGGATCTTAATCACCCAATGTGCACTAGAAAAGTATTCTGAACCAATTAAAGCACAAACAAGAAGGTCATCGAGGATTTCTAAACCACCTACGAAATTTGTATCCTATGACTCTTTTTCTCCAAAATATAAGGTATCCATTGTTTTAATCCATTCATATGTAGAACCTTCAACCTATGGTCAAGCTAAAGAACATCCCGAGTGGGTAGAAGCCATGAGGGTAGAGTTAGAAGCTTTAGAAAAGGCTAGTACTTGGACCATTCACGATGTTTCACAAGGAAAGAAACACATAGGTTGTAGATGGGTATATAAGGTTAAAACCAAGAGTGATGGAACTCTTGAAAGGTAGAAAGCTAAGTTAATTGTCAAAAGATATTCTTATGAATATGGCATAGATTATGAAGAAACCTCGGATCTAGTTGCTAGAATTACCATTGTTAGGACCCTAGTAGCCTTAGCATCAGTTAGAAGATGGCCTATATTCTAAATAGATGTAAAAAATGTCTTTATTAACAGAACCTTGGTTGAAGAGGTTTATATGAAGGCACTACCTGGTATTAATATCCCTAAGGGTATCTGGACAAAGCTCTCTATGGTCTTAAACAAGCACCAAAAGCTTGGCATGACAAATTTACTCAAGTTATGCTTGATATTGGCTTCAAAACTTATTTAACTGACGTTGCCATGTTTGTTAAAGATTCTAGTGCAGGTATTATTATTATTATTCTCTATGTGAACGATATGATCATCACTGAAGGAAATAAACAGGAAGTTGAAAATATTAACAAACTTCTCAAGAAAAAATTTGAAATAACTGATTTAGGTCTATTAAAGTATTTTTTAGGAATTGAAGTTGTTTACTCTCGTAGAGGGTACTTATTGTCTCAATCAAATTTGCCCTTGACATTGTCTCCAGGTATGGAATCAACACCAAGATGCAACTTGATGATGAAAAACCTCTTGAGGATCTTACTCCTTACAAACAACTTATTAGAGCACTCTCTTACCTTTCAATTACTAGACTTGATATAGCACACGATGTACACACATCTAGTCAATTTCAGCAGGATCCTACTTCTATTCACATGGGAGCAGTCTTGTGTATTATTAGATATCTTAAAAACTCGCTTTCTCGAGGCTTTTTTTTGTCTGTTTCATCTTCATTAGATTTAATTTCTTATATTGATGCTGACTGGGGAGGTGATCCAAATAACAGACACTCAACCACGGGTTTTTGTGTTTTTCTAGGTGACTATCTGATCTTGTGGCAATGCAAGAAGCAGTAGGTCTAACTTTCATCAATTGAGGCTAAATATCGGGTTATGGCAACAACAAGGATAGAAGTAGTCTGGCTCAGAAGATTGTTTGTTGATATGAGAGTTCAAGTGATCGGTGTCTCACGCATGTGTTGTAACAACAAGAGTGTGATCTATATTGCCAGCAATCAAACTTTTCATAAACGTACTAAACATATTGAAATTGATTGTCACTACGTTCGAGAGGAGTATATTCATGGAACTATTGATCTGCCTTATGTTACATCAGAATATCAGTTAGCAAATTTCTTCACCAAACCTCTCGTTGCTCCTAGATATTACTTTATTTTAGACAAACTTTCGGTTATTGTATCGTAAGTTTGAGGGGGAGTGTTAAATTGTATATATATATATATATGGTGTATATATATAATATATATTCATATATGTGCATTTACATATGTACATACGAATGTATGGAAATGTGTTATATATATATATATATTTATTTATTTATTTATTTTTCTTTTCGTTATTTTTATTTATTTATTTAACTAGTTCATTTTAAACAAGAGGTCCAACTAGTCAGCATTTAGTTCACTAGACCTGGAGACGTTGGAGCTAGTCCAACGGCTACAAATAGTCATTGGACTAGCTCCAACGACTCTATTGAGTCTCAATTCCCCCTCTTCTCTTGTGTATAAATAGGGGGGTTACGCCCTCTCTCAATGTACAGATGCTTCTTGCATACTTTGTGATAAATAAAGAGATTATTTATGTTTTAGCTCTCTTGTGGATACCCTTGTGTGGGTTTTGGCTGTGTGTCCTTAGTGGACATTTGTTGTGCTTGTTCACTTGATTCTTTGGTGGACATAATGTGGTTGTTTGAAAAAAGCATTTATTTCCTTACAATTACATATTTAATCCAAACTATGAGGATCCAAATAGAGAGTAGGTGTATCTATGTTTGCATGTGATCCATAGACTCATTAATTAGATCTGGTTATTCAATCAAGATACACGTTCTTTATCCCTGTCGTAGTTGCTAAAAGCGCTAGTTAGAGCTTAGGCAAAAAACATTTAAAAGGACTAGTCGGGGCCTAGGCAGGACTAGTCAGCCTAGACGGGACCAAAAAAACAAAACATTAAGAAAAGCATAAATATTATAATATATAGTTAAATTTAGTAACAAACATATAATCGTAACTATGAATAAAGTGTGTAAGCCTGTGTAACATTTCGCAAAATTCATAAAATTGCATAAAATGGAATATAAAACATTATATATAACTATGAAAAACACAGGCATGCATGTAAAGATCAAAAATAAAGCAGGAAAAAAGGAAGAAAAAAGAGGAGGGAGGAAAAAAGAAGTGAGTGGAGGGGTGAGAGGAGGAAGAAGAAAAAGAACAAATAATAATACTAAGGAAAAAAGGAAAAAAAGGGGGGGAGAAAAAGAAAAGGAGTGAAAGGAAGAAGAAGAAAAGGAAAAGAAAAAAGAAAAAAAATAACAAGGTAAAAAAGAAAAGAAAAAATAAAGTGTTAGGGGTGGGAGAAAGAAGAAAAACAAAAAAATGGCAATCATGTCCCTATCGCCTAAGCGGAGACAGCCTAAACCCCACCTAGGTGGTGCCAAGGCGAGAAAACAATCTCTAACACCTAGACCCATAAGTCTAGGCGGTGGCCTTGCACCTAGCCTGCCTAGGCCATGCCTAGACGCCGCTTTTGACAACTAAGATCCTTACAAACACGAAAAATGGAGATGAAAGGAGAAGAGAGGAGAATTAAGAAGAGAGAGAGAGAGAGGAAAAATTAAATGAGAAAAGAGTCTAAACCCACGACCTTTCTTCTTTTATTAAGGGTTTAAGGGCTTTTAAGGGTTAGGACAATAAGGCCATTACAACATTTCAAGAACACCATAGATATAAAAGGGGTAATCTACACTAGAGATAGTCAATGACTATGGACAGAATTAGCCTTCACTTGAACACTCCCCCTTAAGTTGTGGGTGAATATGTCAATCATTTCCAAATTGCCAAAAAGATCAACATGTTTTGCCTTGCATACAACCTTTGTGAGAAGATGTGTGAGTTGAATCTAGGTTCTAACATCAATGATCTCAAAAGTCTTATCTAAGGTTGTAAGTATCGTATTGTTACCTGTATCGATCGGGCTCAAAATAAGATATGTATTGTAAAAAATAAAAAATCAAAAAATTGTAATAAAAAAAATCCAAAAAATCATGAAAAATCAGAAAAAAACTAGCAAAAATTCTAAAAAAAATCATAACACATGATACAATGATGAATTGCACAAAATACAACCATAAAATCACATATGAAGCATTTATGTCTCTATGAGCTGCATAAAACATCATCAAACATCAACTATCTCACAAAAACAATATAAAATATTAAATATCTTGTAATTAAGAATATGCCACAAGACTCATACTTTCAAATTACATAAACAAAAATATTATGGCAATAGTTGCACTCGATTTTCAATCGGTTTTCACTCATTACTTGAGTGTCTCATTACCATATTGGATCATCTTATGTCATCTTTGTTGGAGGAACGTGGAGCCTGATTTCTACCTTGATATAAATCTCTAATTTTTGCGGATCCAACTTCGCAGTAAGTTGGCGAGAGGTTGCAAGGGGCATCGCCCTTCGAGGCAGAATTTTTTTAGAGGGTAACTTTGTAATTTTACTCATAATAAAGATTTTTTACATTAACCCACTTCTTTGAGTGGAAAATTTGTAGAAATTCATTTTTACTTTAGCAAACCGCAAAAGCCCTCTTCGTTGCGCAAAAATACGCCCCCAAATTGTTCTCACTAGTCCTGAGGTATGTGGATACATCAGTAATGGCTTCTATACAAATGAGGGAGTCAGCCCTCAAGAGGTCGTTAAAACTCAAAACTGAAAATTATGATTCAACCCCTTTTTAAGTATGTATGATACACTCTGTAATGTACGATACGGACCTGTATCGTACGATATGGACCTATATCGTACGATATGGACCTATATTGTACGATACACACTCATAGCATATCGATATTCCTCATAGTAACGATATGTATTGTACGATACGTACAACATTGGTCTTATCTTCAATCTTCTCGCTAACGAGGTGACAATCCACTCCTATGTGTTGTATTCTCTCATGATAGATGGATTTGTGGAAATTTGAATAGCATACTTGTTGTCATAGTGAAACAACATAGGATAATCCATACTTATACTAATTTCTTGTCGAACAAAATTTATCCATATTTCTTTACATGCTCTCAATGCCATTGTCCTATAATCTGATTGGCATTTAAACATGAAACGATATCTTGCTTTTTACTCTTCCACAACACCAAGTTTCCTCCTACAAATGCAAAATAATCTGGCAATAGATCTCCAATCCTTCAAACAGCCTACCAAATCAGCATCTGTGAATATTTCTACCCTGCAATGATTATGATTTGCATATAGAATCCCTTTTATTGGGTTCCCTTTGAGGTATCTTAACACCGGATCACTCCTTGCAAATGAGACTAGCTAAGAGCATGCATATGCCTTCTCATTATGCTCACTGCATAGGCAAAATCTAGTCTAGTGATGGTGAGATAAATAAACTTTCCACAATAGTCTCTGGCACCGGATTTTGTCTTCACATGAGCTATCTTCATTCTTACATAGTCTATGGTTTACTTACATCGGGGTGTTGATAGGCTTGCTTTCCAAGATACCTGTTTCTTTTAGAAGGTCTATCACATACTTCCTCTGAGAGAGAACCAACCCTTTAGACAATTGCAGTACTTCAATTCCCAAAAAAAGTCAACTTTTCTAGGCCTTTGATATTAAATATCTCTAGATATTGTTTCAGCTTAGATATTTCTATCATTACCACCTAATACAACTATGACATCCATGTAGACTATATCAATGCTCAGATGTTCCCCATTTTTTATGAATAGTGTGAGTAAAGGCAGTTCTTCTTGTACCCAAACTCCATCATAGCTTTGTTGAACTTATCAAACCATGCACAAGGTGATTTCTTTAGCCCATAAATAGCCTTATCTAGCTTGCAAACTAGATTTTTTTCTGCACTTGGAGAGAAACCAAAAGGTAGAGCCATGTATACTTCTTCCTATAGGTCAGCATGGAGGCATGCATTCTTCACATCAAACTGGTATAGTGGCCATGACTTGTGAAATGCCAAAGCTATCATTACTTCTATAGAGTACATCTTGATTCTTGGCTACTAGAGCAAGTGTTTGCTGATAGTCAATCCCATAAGTTTGTGTATATCCCTTGGCCACTAAATGAACTTTGTACCTATCTATGGTCCTGTCTGCCTTAAACTTGAGTGTACACCCATTTACAATCCACCACCTTCTTTCCAGGAGGTAGAGTGATAAGGTCCCATGTCTGGTTCCTCAGAAGAGCATGCATTTCATAGATCATAGCCTCCTTCCATTGAGGAATATCCATGGCGTGTTCTATAGTCCTTAGAATGGGGCTAAAATGGCATTGAAAGTACATGACGATAGGATACAAAACTGCATAAGGGATACCAGGCAAAGAGCAATGGGATTATCTAGGTTTCTTATAGTTGGCCCAGCTGAATTTGGCCCTTCTCTTTCTAGACTTCATTGGACTTCTAGAGTTGGAGTCACTTTGATCACGAACAAGAAAACATGTTTAGTTTCAACAAAGGTTCCTAATTATGAATATGACACTTTGTAGTTCCTTAATTTTTTTGCACTTGCTAGTATAGTTTATTGTCATAGAAATTATTTTTTTCTTTTACTATGCATTTATGCCCACCTCTCTCTCTCTCCACCAAGTTTCTCCCATTGTAGAAACTCATAGGCAATGGGGAAAGTCAGAGATGGTGGTACTAGATAGTGGGTGGGAGTTGCACAATGCAAGCATGGCCAAAACCTCTCTCTCTCGACCCAACCCGCCCAATAGGGCCCTAGCAATGGGTACCGGGCGAGACTCCATGACACGAACCCGAAAGAAGTCAAACCAAGCCCCTGTTGGGTCGGGCTCTCAGCGGTCTTTGTTAACACACACACACACACACACACACACACACACACACACACACACACACATATATATATATATATATATATATATATATATATATTTCTGTATGTAAACAAAAATTCCCCTCTGGGGTATTTTGGTCATTTCACATATGTAATTCGGACAGCCTGGTAGTGGCGATGACTAGTTGGACTAGCCCCTTGTGGCTTTCTTTGTCTATTTAAAGGGTGTTATTCCCCTTTGTAAAGTTATACTTCTCTAAACATTTTGTGAATGAAACACATCTTATATTTTTATGTTGTTGGTCTCTAAAGGTGCTTGTGTGTGATTTCTCTATTGTGAGATTGTATTAGGTCCATAAGTGACCCTTTTTTGCTTATGCTTGTGTATCTCTTTTTGAGATTGTAATTGACCCATAAGTGGTCTCTTTGTGTTTGTGCATTCTTGTAGCCCTTAGAGGCAACTGTCTTGTATGTAATTCTGGCATGTCGGGCTTTTTTGGGCCCCAAATCTAGCCCGGCCCAACCGATGTCCACCCCTCGTCCTACTTCCATTTCTTGGTGCTCCACACCAACTTCTACAACAACCAAGCTTATTGCCACCTCCTCTACACTCAAAACTTCCACCCAATATCTGCAAATCCACCCAACAACAAAATCCACAAATATAATAGTGTCTTTAGGGTCAAAACACACCTATTCCAACCAACAATCTTTTGCAGATCGGCTGAAATCACAGCATAGAACATCTACACAAGATTCAAAGTAGGCAAAAGAAAAATATTTTGAAAATCTGGAACACTCACCAAACAGCTACTATAAATCTTCAAAAAATCTTCAAAAAGCTACTGAAATGCTATACTACTGAACCCCTAACAGATCTTATTTGGGTCCCACCCAGGTTAACCAAGTGACACCAGTATGGCAACTACTTAGGTGTAAGCTCTGATACCATATTCAGACTAGGCATGTGCTCTTTATCCTTGCAAACACAAGAAAAATGAAGAGAGGAGAAAGGAGAAGGGAGAAGAGAAACCAAGAGGAAAAAGTAAACGGGAAAAGAGTCTCAACACATGACCTCTCTTCTTTTATTAAGGGTTTAAAGACTTTTAAGCGTTAAGACAATAATGCCTTTACAACATTTCAAAAACACCATAGACATAAAAGGGCCAATCTACACTAGAGATAGTCAATGACTATGGAAATAGCCCTCATTTCAACACTGGTTCGACCCATGGATCAACCTAAACCGTTTCTTGTCAGTTCACCTCAGTTTTCATCCTTGAAACGATTATTAAACCAAGCTGAATTGAATTTAATGAAGATATCACAATTTTAAGAGAGCATAACATACAACACCCAAAAAAACACCTTCCACAAGCATATAAGAGCTGGAGTGGTTTTCTTTATTTTTGTTTAAGTTACTTAAATAGAGTTTAAGAAAGAATAAACAGTTCAAACATACAATATGTCCTATATTTATTAACAGAAATTTACTACATCCAGACACTACCAAAGTTTTTAATGGCATGTACCCGTTAATGCAGTGGTTACATCACTCTTTTTTGCAGTTGGAGGAAGAAGCCTAGAAAGAAAAATTGTAAGTGAACCATTAACACACTATTACCAAGATAATAAAATCATTCTTCTTTACCATATTATATTTATAATCACTGACCAAAAAAATTCAAAAAAAACAAGATGTCCACTTACCCAAGTGTCACAAAATCGTTAGCCAATGCATCAAAATCTCGACTCACGAGATGCAGACAAGCTTCAATAAATCCGTCACGTAGCTCTTGTCTAAATTCACCCATCATTCCAAAATCTAATAATGAAGGAAATGTATTTTATTGTCATTCAAGAGAAGAAAGATGCTGAGATTGCAGACAAGACAGGATGGAGATGAAAAAACATAATAACGATAAGGGTGTTACCCTTGTACATGACGAAAAAAGCAACATGAGTACAACTCCTCCACAAGAAATAATTAAAGCTTTATTACAGCATTCAAAACACCATACATGACCATAATTACATACAACCACGTATTTTTCTCAAGGACTATGAGATTGAGGAATAATAGCTTAAAACGAATATGGTATAATCCAGATAAAATGACGAACAAGAAAAAAAAATGGAAAGAATGGAAGCCAATTTTTTACAAGACAATCCTGTCTGCAAATATATCATATGATATTTTACTAAAAGTGTAAAAATACTGATTTTTCTTTTATGCAAACAGATATTAACCCCTGTTCTGTATCAAAACCTGCTCCTGTAATCCGATCAAAATTACAGAGAGAGAGAGAGAGAGAGAGAATCGTTAGCATATACATTCAGGTACTTTTCATGGTAATGTGTTTGGGTAGTATGTCCATAGAAAATATTTCAAGAGAAGGATATCACAGCATGCTATAGCATGTGCATGTGTTGCATATTTCTATACTACAAATAGAAAACCCAACCAATTTTGAACAAACTTATGTCTTATTTACATACTATATATTGTATGCATTCAAAAGTTCCTGATTCCCCACAGTGGCTCTTGTACTCTGCTTTCAAACACTCCAAATTTCCTGCCAACTGGTTTGGTTCCCTCGCCTCTTTCCAAGACATTTCCTGGAGATCTTTGGAATAATTTTTTGGTTGTGCGAACCAAAAGGGACAATGACTTGAAGATACAGTTCCCACTTCCCAGCACTATCACCTAGTACTACCAGTGCAAACATTGTCATGCACGCAATTTTTAAAGTACACATTCACAACATAAAGTGGAGAAAAGGGTTTGCTTGTCATCTTTAATCATTTGCAATGTGTACTAACTCTGCCAGGTGGTTTCTGAGTTTTGAAGTTTGGTTTAAATAATGCGATACCTTTATCTTTAATCTTTCATGATATCAATGCAAGGTGTTGCTAATGTTTTCACTCATGCACTTCGATCAGATTGTTCTTATTCTGGCATGCTCTATGTAAAATGGGTACTTATGGAAGGGTGTCATAGCAGCAATACTATTCGACATGGATATTTGTACTAGTACTTCATGGGTACAGGTCAGACCGTAGTTACCAGAAGCACTTTCCCCTTGGGGAAGTTGGCTTCCAAAGCAGGAAGCACCATGCTTCCCCAAAAAGAGATAGTGTGAGGGAAACTTGCTTCCCACTTGTGTGAAGCACTCACTTCTCAAATTGCTTTCCTCTCACGTCCCTTTTGTTTACCATTTGTGTTCCACTCGTTTCCCCCTTGCTTCCCCTTTGTTTTTTGTGTTTTTCATGTTATTATTTATTTTTTCATTTTCTCCAAGTTTCTTCCTCACTTCTCACTCACTTCCCACTTGTTTCCTTCATGTTTGCTCTTTCGCTTCTCACACACTTTCACAATCGCTTGCAAAACAAATCCCGCTTCATGCTTCATACTACTTTTTTAACACTTGCTTCCCCACCTCCACTTCAGGCATTGCTTCCCGTGTCCATTTTGCTTACTGGTAACTATGATTCAGACGAGTTTCGCACCCATCTTGATCCAGACCCAACTCATTACCTGTTATGCAGGATCATTATATATATAGAGAGAGAGAGAGAGTAGGGTGTAACAGTGGACGACATAAGTCGTCCATTGTTAGCAGACGTGCCCGTGCGATCAGCGGTGGGCGCTGATTTTACACACAAAAAAAAACCTTTAGCGGTGGTTCTCGGCCACCACTAAAGGTGGATTTTCCGCCCAGGTCTTTAGTGGCGGTCCAGGACTAACAACCCTAAAACGAAAAAAAAATGAAATCGAACGCACTGGGCATGTCCAACATTCGTTCAACGGAAGGGCATCCACTATTATGCCCTTCTCTGTGTGTGTGTGTATATATATATATATATATATATATATATATATATATATATATATATATAATTTTTATTTTTATTTTTATTTTTTTATAGTTATTTATTTATATTTTTATTTATTTATATGCATGCATACATGCACACTTTTTTTTTAAAAAAACATATATACAGACATACCATACCCATACTTTGAGAAACTCTTGTGGTGTTACCCTATGTATCCCCACCAGCACCCTTACCTATGTGACATACAGCATGATTGCAGCATATATTTATAAAGATATGCAACCCATGACCAGTATCAATCCATTTTACAACAGACTTGTAACCAAAATTGAGTATGAACCTATACCAATCCGTGTAAGAACATTCTTGGATCCAAAATGAACAAATCCCCAAGGAAATAGACAACTCAATTTACTTAAAATGCTATTTTTTCAAGTAGCTATGCAAAATTGATACCAATTATTATGAAATACCCAAGTATGCCAGCTTCCCTTCTGAAGTACGTAAAAGATTTCCAGGATGTGGATCAGCATGATAAAATCCATATTCCAGAAGCTGAGTTAAAGAAGAATAGACCCCAACCTGTTCCAATATACATATATCTACAATTAACAAACTAAGGCATCATACAATATGAAAATGGATAAGGGAATTGTAGTCATTTTTGAACCTCAATGAGGTAAAGATCCTTTACTCCTGATAGTTTTTTACCCTGCACAAAACAAAAAGTATTTAACTCCCTTGATGCCTGTTGTACATATGGAATGTTATGGTCAAGCATATTAACAAGGCATACCTCAACCCACTCCATGATAAGAACTTGACGACTACATAGATCCAAGTACATGATTGGTACCACAACATCTTGCAGTCTCCCATACAATTCTCTGGAGAACACATGAAGTTCATGAGGACAATATTAAGGCTTTGTGCAATAAAATCAATTACAAGGAAAGTAGAGTGACAATAACATACATGAAGCCAAAGCAACAAATTTTCATTACATAAATCAAATCACAGAACAAGAACACATTTTTATTCTTACTCCAATCCGATGTTAAAAATACTGAATAAATTTACTAAAAAGGTTCTATTATAACCCAAGGGAATTTTCTTGAATTCCAAGATGCTGCCAACAATTTTTGAAAAATTACAATTTGTTCAAAATTCTAATGTTCCAAATTGAATTTTTTGTTCCAGAAGTAGCAAGA
Organism: Nuphar pumila; assembly: GCF_984573655.1. Classification (NCBI taxonomy): domain Eukaryota; kingdom Viridiplantae; phylum Streptophyta; class Magnoliopsida; order Nymphaeales; family Nymphaeaceae; genus Nuphar; species Nuphar pumila. The sequence continues at coordinate 62,777,949 of NC_143265.1, forward strand.
AAACTTTAGAAAACACATAATATCCAAACATTTTCTCAAAAATGAAAAAGACAGTTTCTAAATTTCTTTACATTTCTAAACTCTCATTTTTCACACTTGCCTCGTTTTAAGTAACAAAGGCTGCAGAAGATGCTCTAGTCTTGATAACCCTTCTCCTTGCAAGTACACATTCCTCTAGGTGCATTTTTCTACAGTAGTGTGTCACTCTTCTGCTAGTACATCTGTGTTCCTAATTGTGCACAATTTTCTTACTACACATCTAGTGCACAACCTTCTCCTAGTGCCCACCTCATTATCTCTGGTGAGTTACTTCTTCCATCTCTTCATGTACATATAGCGCTCTTATGGGCATCTCCCTCAGTTTCCCTTCCTGTGTTTCATTTTTTTTTTATAAGTGTTCATTTATACATCATTAACATGGATAAATTATTGGGTCTTCCCCTTGCTTTAGTTTCAAGGGAGATTATCCATCTTATGCAGAGGTCATGAAGATAACAGAGTTTAACTTCTCAATTTCAATAAATTCTTGGCCCTCCTATTGGTTTGTCAGTAAAACTCAGATCAAGTTGAAGGGATTTTAGTAACAGAAAGTCAAAGCTGAAATTAGTGTGTCTGTAATAGAGGGATTAGGCATGGCACATATCATTATGTTGCAGTGACCTTTTCCATCAGTAATAAGCCTCAAGCCACTATCACAACAAATTCCATGTTCTACTCCTAGATGAGCACATGTTTGCAAGGACTCCCAGCTACTCTGTGAACATTGTAAAATTAATGATGTTTAATTCAAGAATCATGTTCTCACAAGTCTTGGCATAATTCTAGTTCACATGAACTAACTCTCTCCCTACACATATACGTGTAAAGTTTTGCAAGCCAAGAAAAGAAAAAGGGAAACTTTTCTGAAGTTATCCAAACAAGACATGCAACAAAAATCATTTTTAACTGGACTAATTCTAGAAAAACCTTCTAAAATGAAAATATAAATGCAAAAATTATAATGGAGTCTACATTCATGTCCCTATACCTGAACTTTTGACCATTCCTTGCTTCTGCTCGGTAGTCCATCTCCTACAGAGGACATAGCATATGAAAATTTAAAGGTTGTCCATTACAATATGTATCATAGTACTTTCAATATCAAATTGCATGGTCACATAATAATGATTTCACAGTGAGCATAATTTTATTGAACTATAACATAAGCCTGCAAAACATAGAGATCCGCATCCATACCTCTTATATAAGATCATGTTAAGTACCAAATTGTTGTCCACTTTCATTTACATTTCGAAACAATTTATTGAAAAAAAAAATATCATTCTCTATACATCACTACAACTCAAGTCCATCATCATAATCATATGGTCAAACAAATTGAATGACAAATGTGAGATAAGACTACAGCTAGACCAAAGAATAACTACAGCCAGCTATAAGAGGACCTCTCAGTTACAAACAAAACCTCTTACAACTTTTAAGCTATGTCACATGGGTGCGGGCGCGGGTGCGGGTGCGGGTGCGGGGATTCGGAACTTCCAAAAAACCCGGGTGCGGGGGTGCGGCAGGGGCAAAAATGTAAATATATATATAAAGGGGGTCGGGGGAACATGCGGGTTTTTTCAAATTTCGCAGCTGTCAGCTGCCAATAGCAACTGACAGACAGCTGCTGTCAGCAGCTGACAGACAGTTGTTGCAGCTGTCAGCAGCTGACAGAACAACTGCTGACAGCATAATTTTAAAAAAAAAAATTCGCAGCCTATTTGGGCAAAATTTTTTTTTAAAAAAAATGGACCTAAATGATCCTGGGTGCGGTCAACGCACCCAGGATCGGGTTGACCGCACCCGGTGCCGCACCCGCGTCGAGTCGCGTCGACGCGGGTGCGGCACCCTGCTAGCCGAATCCCTGTGACATAGCTTTTAAGACATACTTGGATAAATTTGTTATTGTATTTATCGATGACATCATTTTTACTCTCAATAATAGGAATATAAAGAGCATCCAAGGATTGTGCGCATTTTGGTTAAAACATATAATATTTTTAGTTTGTGATTTATAAAGATTGTATATCAGTAGATCCTTCCAAGGTAGAGGTTATAGCCAAATAAGGAGAGCCAAAGCAAGGTGACTGGAGCTAGAAGCTTCCTAAGATAAGTAGTCTATCATAGAAGATTTATATAGAATATTCTCTCGTATTGCAAGACATAGTTAATACAGAAGAATATGAAACTTTTATGGATATAAAGAATGTGAACGAAGTTTTGATTCAGTTAGTTAAAACACCTAGTTTGACTATTTGAGCTGGAATTAGAGGATTTGAAGTTTATAGTGAAGCTTCATGCAAAGGGCTAGGAAGTGTCATGATAAAGAATGAAAGGAAAATACTCATGTATTCCAAGGTACATGAAATTTAGAGGACTAAATTTCTTTAAAGAGGAGGTGAATGGAATACCCTACCCTATTTCCCTCAGTTATATGCTTTAATTTTACTTCAAATATAGCGATTTATATTAAATTCAAACCTAGGTCTTTATCTGTCCAAGTGCAGTGAAAGGTGCCCATAACAGGAAAATATTTTTGACAATTAAATTATGAAACATTTTCTCCCAAGCTTTTGACACAAAGTAATATTATATAAAAAGAGAATTTTTAAAAATATAGGACCAAAGAAATACTTAAGATTTCAAGAGGCGCAATTTTTAACCCAACAGGAAAATTCTGAAATTTGCACTGAAAGCTTGAAGTTGACTTTTTATACCTTGAGAATTTGAATTTTTAGATATTTTTAATGGATTCAAATAGGGGGGTAAATAAGAAATAAGATTAGGGACTTACATGTAAATAAGTAAGAAGGCCAAGGATGAAATTGTAATTTCACCCCCCTCCCAACCTACCTACCTACCATTTTTTGTCGCCTTAGCCCCTCTATAAATACCCCTAAGGGGTGACCCAAGAGGGGATGAAAAGGAGAGAGAGGAAGAGGAGGGGCTACGGAGAGGAGGCACGAGGGTGACCTTCAAAGCTCGCGATTCTAGGTAAGTTATTAATTGCAGTTTTAATAATTAGAATCTCATAAAAATTAGTTTTGTAAGTAATTAGAGTTTTAAACTTTTAATAATTAGCATTGGGTTAGCTTAAGTTAATTGTATGCATCATTAGTTATAGTTTTTACCATTAGGGTCAATTAAGTAAACATTAGCCACATATTTCTGTAATTAGATTTAGACTTTAAAAATTAGTTTCTTGATAATGAGATTATAGCTATGTCACATAGGTGCAAGTGCGGATGCGGCAATTTAAAAAAACTTGGGTGTGGGGAGTGTGTGTGTGTGTGTGTGTGTATATATATATATATATATATATATAATTTTTAGCAATTTAAGTTAATACTAATGAAATAAAAACAATTATCATATATCATCAATTCATCATGTTGGGTTCACCAGTAGGCCTAGGTTCGATTATGGTGAACCCAGGCTTGGGTTTGGCTCTGGACCTCTAGTGAACCCAGGCCCGAGTTCACCAGAGCCGAACCCAAGTCCAGGTTCAACAGCAGGCTGGGGTTTAGCTCTTGCGCCAACGAGGGGAGGAGGAAGGAGAAGAAGGGAGAAGGGAGGTGGCGGCGGAGGGAGGAGGAAAAGAAAGAAGAAATAGAGGAGGAGAGAGAGGTACATGTGGTCGTCGTCATCGTCGCCGCCATCGAAAGAGGAGGAGGAGCAATCGGTCAGGGAGGGAGAGGAGTAAGGAAGCTGGGAGGATCGTACCCTAATACCACCCCACCCCACCCCCCCACTTTTTTTTTATTTTGGACCAAAATGGACTCGATCAAAATTGACCGAGTACATTTTGGACAAACATAATCCTGGGTGTGGGTTGACCGCACCCAATGCGGCAAAATTTCATATTTGCCGCACCCTCACCCAGGTTACGCCGCGTCAATGTAGGTGCAACATCCTCTAAGGCAAGTCTGTGTGACATATGATTATAGTTTTGATAAATTAGTTAATGTAAGCAATTGAATTATCAAAGCCTTTTTTCTGAGGACCGTGTAATGCCTAGGATGCGAACTAGGCAAGCCTGTGAGGCGGAAACGACACACTAGAGCAACCCGAGGCGGAGCTTCGAGAGAAGGCATCAAGGAGCGAAAGTAACATGTGGGAGGCAACTATCGAAGGCCACCGCGTAGGAGCGAATGCCCAACCAGTGCTCTCAGCACCTGGGAGGCCCAATGAGACTAGAGGCTCGTGGGCAAGCAACAACCCGGGAGGGACGACCACACGCAATGCCACAAAGGCAAGCAGTGTGACAGGCCATCACCAAAGAGCGCGAACAACCTGCAGGCAACACAAGCAAGCACACAAGTGATGCAGCAAGGCACTGAGCAAGGAAACCGAAAGGGGCGGAGGCACAATGTCCAAGAATTCAACTTGTATTCATAAGTTGGCCAAGCGGCACGGCACGAAGGTGGCACGAAGACTCATTGTGGAGCAATGTGAGGTGGGACGGTCTTAGAGAGTGGGCCTTCGATGGGAGCTCTATCTACGAACGAGTTCCGCTCTAAAGGAGTTATGGGTGTTAGCCCCCCCCAAGGATAGGAGGAACCCCAAAAACACCAGGAGAACCATAAAAATTTCAAGAGGGTTCCCCCTAGCCATGGGGGGCAGCATGAGCACATGTTGGCACAGAGCTCGTGGCACCACGTTTCACCCTAAGCTATTTACAAGGCCATAATGGCCCGTTGAGCCACACAGGGCTTTAGGTAAAGGTTGTACAGGGCTAAAGAAGCGAAAAAGGTGATCTAACTATGCCATGGCACGCACGTGCCACGGTTGGGCATATGGGGCGCGACACCTTTCCTTACCTGGCATGAAAGGCTCAGTGGTAGAGCATGCCCCTTATAATTGCATTGTTGTGCCTGGGCTGTGAGGGCTCTCAGCCACATGGATAGTTCAATGCGCTCATCAGCACCTAACTCGAAGATGTGGATCATCCAAGGCACATTAGCATGGCGTACTCCGGTTTGAACCAGAGTTTGAAACCAAACTTCTCCTCAGGAGGATAGATGGAGTGATTCAAGTGAGATCCAATGTAGATCCAACTTTTTGTTCACTTGTGGTCCGGGGAGGCCACCACGGAGATTGTGAGGGGGGTTTCAATCCCCGATATGATTTATAGTTTTTGTTTTAAATGTTCAAAAGTTAATCATTTCCTTTTATTTATGTAATTTGAAAGTAAATCCCCTGAACCAACTAATTGATTTCAGCTCAGTCTTTCTAAAGTTGATGATTTTTCAAAAATCACAAAGTGAGGACAGGGGTTATGGCAGTGGTAGTGGAGGTGAGGCTATCACAAATGCAAACATTAGAGTAACTACAATGAGGAAGAAGAGAGAAGGGAGAGGAATAACAAGAACTTCATTAACTTGCCAAATGAGAAAGAATACATCTTAAAGGGACGACCCTCTTTTTGGTTTCGGTATAAGACAAAAATTGTTCTCTCTAACTTCCTACTAAAATACAAAAATGCCCCTTATAAATAATCTATATACAAGAGAGAAGAGTATGGCATAAAACGAACAATACATATGGTACACAAGTATATTACAAGACTTACAGTTCTCAACACTACCCTTCAAACTCGAGATGATGCTAGAGGAATCATCCCAAGTTTGGAAAGGAAGGGCTCAAAGTGTGAAGGAGCTAAACTCTTTGTAAACACATTGACAATTTTCTCTTTTGAGCACACATGCTTTAACGAAATGATTTCATTTTTATAAGCCCTCCTAGTAAAGTAACAATTGATCTCAATGTGCTTTGTTCTCTCATGAAATTCTGATTTTTTAGCACTATGAATGACACTCATGTTGTCATAATACAGGGAGGTTCTCCCACATACTGTCATAGGGACTCGACCAACTAGGTACCGCACCCGCGTCGACGCGGCGCGACGTGGGTACACGTATGGGTGCGGCACCCAGTGCAGTCAACCTGACCCTGGGTGCGGTCAATGCACCCAAGGTCATTTATTCCCAACTTTTGGACTTTATATATATATATATATATATATATATATATATATATATAATTTTTTATATTTTTGCCGTACCCCCGCACCCAAGTTTTTTGAAAGTGCCGCACCCCCGCACCCGCACCCATGTGACATAGCCCACATACTTCGACACCAAGCTCTCTCAAAAGCCATCATATCCAAAAGGTTTCTGCAGTAACCCACGACATGGCTTTGTACTCAACCTCAGTTGTGGATAAAGTAACACATGTCTTGATCTTCCAAGATATCAAAGGGCTCCCAAGGAAAACACAAAATCTGGTGGTTGAGACATGATCTCTAGTCGATCCTCCAAAATCCAAATCACAAAATGCTCTAATATCTATGGAGGATAAAGCTGAAAAGAACATCCCAAAGTGCATAGTATCTCTCACATATCGAATGATTCTAAGTACCGCTGCGAGATGAATTGAAGTGGGTATACTCATAAACTGGCTAATAGGATGGACTGTATATGTGATGTCAGGTCTAATGATGGTCAAGTATATTGAGTTACCCACAAGTTGCATGTATAACACACAATCCTCAAGCCTTTCCTCATCTGTAGCCCTCAATTTAACATTTGCCTCCATCGAAATAGCAGTTCCCTTGGAGTCATCTGCCAAAGTAGACTTCACTACGAGATTTGTTGCATATTAAAGTTATGACAAATAGAGACCTCTCTCTGAATATGCAACTTTTAAGCCTAGGAAATATTTAAGATTTCCCAAGTCTTTCAACTAAAATATGCCAGCCAGACTGCCAGTTTCTTCATGCACATAAAATATTTTTTGCACATCACCTGTAATAACCATATCATCATCATACAAGAGTAATATGCACTTTCCATAATCGAAGGAGGACACAAACAAGGCATGATCATGATAATTCTACTCAAATCTAAGAAATTCTACTGCACTATTAAATTTCTCAAACCATGCACAAGGTGCATGTTTGAACCCATATATGGCTCTCCTCAACTTGCATAGTCGACCCAGAGGATCTAAATACTCTTGAGGCAATTCTGTAATGTCGCGTATTTTCGCACTTAGTCATTTTATGATTTTGTTAAAAAATTGGCTAAGTATAAAAGAAAAATCGTTTGAACCTCGATATTAGACCAATGCTTTTGAGTCTCGGCTTGGCCCAAGTCTCCTCAACTAGGTCTAAACGAGCCACTTAAAATGTAGAAAAGAGTTTTATTTTTTGCCTTTAAATTCAAGCAAAATTTGGGTTATTTTCGGGCAAAATTCAGAATTTTATATTCATATTATATATTGTTGGATGCGTCTCAGAATGATGAGCACAACGATATGTTACTTTTCTGAATTTGAGTTCCAGTTGGCCCAGAAATCACATTTTTTTGAAAAAGGCACAGTTTGTCGATTCGGATCCTGGTTTTGGATCCGACTGGATCCAATGGATTTAATCTGAATTAATATGGATCTGAACTCTATCCAAGACCCATATTAATCTGGGTTTGGTCCAGTCAAAAACCCATTTGGATTTTTGGAGATGGATTTGGATCTTGGATCTGAATCCAGATCCAAACCCATAGCTTTAAATTCATTAAAAGTTTTAAATTGAAGTTAAATAAAGTTAAGTCTCTCAAGTTAATTTGGCTATTTTTGGAAACTTCTAGATAATTATTAATTATTTAATACTAAATAATTAATTAATTTCATTCAATTCTGAATTTTAATTATTTGGATGACTAGGACTTTTTAAAAGAGTTCTTGTACATGCCTAAGAAGGCGAAAATAGGTTTTAGAAAAACTTTTAAAAAAATTGAAAACTTTGAAAAAAGTCAAATATGAGAGTTTTTGAAATTTTAGAAAAAGAAAAGAGAGAGAGTCCTCAAAGGAGGAAACTCTCCTTCTCCAGCCCTCGGGGGGGGTCACTCACCCTCTTAGATATTTAAGATTACAAAAAAAAAAAAGAGAGAGAAAAGGGAAAAAGAAAGGAAAGGAAAAGAGAGGAAGAAGAACAGGGAGATCAACAGATCTCTAGCCATCCGACGTTTTCCACCATCATTCTTGTAACGCCCCAAAAATCCAGGACTTGTAACTTTTAGAATAGTTTAGAAAGCTTTGAAATGATACGATTATCAGAGTTTAAATAGTACTTCAACGGAAAATGATATTTTTATAACAAGGCAATGGACCTTGAGCGCATTACAGCGTAAACTTTCCTTTGTCGAATTTCGCACAACTATTGCAATCAAATGGTTTCAAAATGCAGTTTCAATAATTGAGAATTTGTTCATGGGATTTTACAACTCATTATATTTGTTGAAACCAAAAAGAAGTTTACTAAAACAGTTTTAGTAACTCAAGGTTTAATTAAAAGAGAATTTTTGAAATACACTTTATACCAAATTTTCCAACACGTCCTCAAGAGCGAAACGTCAGGGAAAGAGCTCTATCTTAATCTCATCACGCCATCGTGTCATCGCAGACTGTATCTCTGTGAACACCCCAAATTTTTCAAAATCTTTTAAATATTCTCTTCTTACCCCTAAATTCATTTTCTAAGCAAATGGGTCATTTCAAATCTAAATTCCAGTTCATTTCTCAAGTTTTACTAAAATTAAATTCATTTTATATGTTTAAATTGATTTCGGATCTGGATCCATTATCCAGATCCAAATCCGAGTCTCATTGTTCAAATTTTAAATTAAAATTATAGAAAAAACCAAAAATAACCTTTAAATGACTCGGGTAGTCCATTCGACATCCGTTTGGATCCATCACATCGAATTTCTCGATTCGAGCTTCAAAAAAACTCGAACATTTTCTAAAAAAACTCGGGTCAAAACCCAGTCTTCTGAAGAAATTTCCCGAAATGGTATGAAATTCTCAGAAAAATACTTTTGTAAATATTTCTCAGAAAAACACCAAAAAATTAGTTTTTAACCTTTGATTTCTCGTAAAACCTTAGGATTTTATTCTAAAATACAAAAAATTGAAAAATAACACAAAACCCAAAAAATTGGAAAAATTACGAGAAAAACAAATAATTTTTAGCCTTTTGAAGTTAACCTTTACTAAAAACCTCATCTTAAACTATTTTTTTAGAAAATTTCTCAAAAGAAACCTCTTTTTTTGAAAACCAAAAGCCACTTTTTAGAAAAATCCTGAAAGAGGATCCTCTATTGGGAATTTGAGGAAATTTTGCAACGGCTTCCCTCCGCCTCCCACCATTGATTTTCAACAAAACCATCGCCTGGGTTCTCCTCCCTCCATCTCTAACCAACTACTTCTCGAATCCTCCTTCTCCCAGTTTAAAAGGAACACACAGCGGTCGATGGAAGGATCCGTCTCCTACCTCTCCATTTATCCCATCCTCTGATCCAGCTCCACCCTCGCACCCTTCTGATCTGATCAAATTTTTGTCTCTCCTTCAGCTGGAGGAAATTGATCGACCTCCCCTCCCCTGCGAAGCTACAGGTAAGTAACTGTTTCGTTTTTTTTTTTTTTAATTCTCTGTTAAAATTCTTTCCCTGTTTCCCTTCTCCCTCTATTCATGGTATTTCATTTTAAGTTTTCACCCTTCTTCATTGATTATTTTTTTTTGAGGCACAAAGGGAAGGGTCGACCTGCAGATAACAGGATCGACCCACCTCTTGCAACATCAATGGAATCCGTCGATTCCTACATTTTCTTCCCCCTTATTTTTTAGAATCTAGTTAATTTTTTTGCAGAACTTGATTAATTATTTACATCCTATCTTCGTTGATTGGCCTTAAATGATTTTTCCTTTACGCTGTGGATTTCCTATGCTTATTTTGAACTCTAACTTGCATCAGAGGCTCAGCTTCATCTTATATAGTACCTTCCAACATCAATTCCTCCCTGTTTCTTACAATTTGTGCTTCTTCCCTACCATTGATTTATCTAGTTTTTTTTTTTATTGTTCGTTTATGGGTGTCTCATTTCTCTTTATCTCCCTCCATGTTTATTTAAAAAGTGTTTTAGTTTGCCCTGCATCTTTCTCATTATCATGATGTACATTTATTTATTTTTTATCATCATGTTGATTCTCACTTCATTATCCCACCTCTGCATCTCATTTGGGTGAATAGCTTACCTATATTCTGCTCAAATGCCTCGTTACCTTATGTCACCTTCTTCCTCACCATTTAGTTCACTCTAGTTTGGCTCCATCATGATCTCGATTTCCCTCTCCTTCATTTTACTACCCATAAAGGCATGCTTGTAGTATTAATTTGTTTACTAGCAAACTTGATGCTACATGATGCAACAGCATCACTGCCTCCATTTCAGCAAATTCTGCAAGTGAGGCTATATCCGATGACATCTCATCCATTTTTTTTTTGTTGTTGTTTTGTTTATTTTGTTATTTTATATATTACATGTAATTGCTCATTACATTTTCTTCTTAGTTTGATTTCCTGTTCACCTGATTTTCGACAAGTATTTGTTTTTTTTTTTAATCACCTGTTACAGTTTGCCATGACCATCTCCTGTTTTATTGCATCCCCACAATGTCTGATGCCTGCTTCCAATTTGGTTTGTCTACATTTAGATGGCGTCATCTGCTGATCTGCATTGTCATGCCCCCACCAGTCTGATCGATATCTATCTCCCCTGTGCTGGGTCAAGACGTCATTTCATAAACTTCTTCCCTATCTGTTTACACCTACACCTAAAGGGGAAGTTAGGAGGTTGTGCTAGTACCAATGGATCGTTTGGTCCATATTGGTGGCATCAATATAAACGTTTTTTTTTTAGGACAAACCTTGCCCCAAATCTTGATACAATCTGCCACCCTCGATCCCCAACTCCCTGTTTTCTCATCATGTATAGCATCATAGACATGGTCATGCATTCCCAGCATTAACGTTAGCAGTGACACTGTAGCATATTTTGCTAATCTCATTCACGGTTTTTTTTTTTTCTTTCCTCTGCAAGCTCATACATCTTTGTGATTAAATCATTCTGAGCATCATAAGATTGCATCTTATTCCCTTTTGGATCCTGGGCTATGTTTGATGCTCTCATTGATTCTAAACTTGCTATCTGTATTTTAATTTTCTTCTAAGTCTTAATTTCCCATTAGCAATTTTTCTTTCTATTCCTGTTTGATTGCCTTTTTTTTTATGGGGTAAGCCACCAATATGCTGGCATTGTCCTAATCTGAAATATATACTAAACCTATATTCAGTTTGGTTCCTGGGCAGCAGAGCGAAGTCTTTCATAGATCACTGGTAAAATCAGCATTTTATAGGCTTTCTGCTATTTAGTTGGTCCATCTGGTTCCGAGATTGACATGAATAGGTATCATGAGGATAGCAGGCCACCTTCAGCACGTTTGGCAGAATGTGAAGCTTTAGCCAAGTGCTGGACTGTGTGAAAATGTTCCCTGGCCACAGGTTGATTTACGTTGTAGCAGTGAAGGAAGCTGGAAAGTCGAGCCTTAGAATTTACAACAATGATCCAAAATTTTCTCCAAGCGAAATAAATTGATGCAGATGGATCATTCTATTGCGTCTTGTATCCCTTGGTTTCTTTTCTTTTCTTTTCTTTTTTTCTCTTTCATTACAGATTTGTCCATCTTGTTTCAGATATGTTTAGGTTGCAGCTTACTCCTGTTATTCATGAGTTATGTTTTACATTGTCAGGGATTTGGTTCATGGTTGTTTCCTAACAACCATCTATTGAAAGAGAAAACATACCTGGGTCGGTTCTTATTAAGGTGTAAAAGTGATCAGGGCCTACTGATGTTGATATCAGCACAGTAGGTCCCGTGAAGGAATCTCCATCAGCTACTGTCAATGCTGTTCTATCTATTCTTGCACTGGATTACTCTGTTCTAAAGATTACATGTTGTGTTGCAGATATTGGCGGTACCAAGCCAATAGTTGAAGTGTTTGCAGCAACATCTGGGTTGAGCTATGATACTTTGAAAAGTCATTAAAAATTCAGCTGTCACTGGAAGTTGGTGAAGGTGTCAGGCCTAATGACATTACCTGTGGATTTTCTACAAAAACACCTTGAAGTGTTAGATAGAATCGTCTGGACTGAAGTCGTTATCATCCATTCACACCTCCACGTGTACTGACTACTTTCCAGCATATCTATTATGCCTTGTTGCACAGTATCTGTATTCCCCTCCTTGGCATTCACCATAGCCTATGCTGATTTGTTTTTCCTGCAACACTAATCACCATATATCCTGTGCACCACCATTTCTACCACCCTCCACAGCAGTTGTTGTAATTTCCTACAGCCACCTTCACAAACACCTCACAGCAAGTCTCCACTACACCTTCCACAGCATCACCTTCCTCATTTCACGCACACAGTACATTACCTTCAGCCACCCGGTTTTACACTTTCATCATAACCAGCAGTGACCTTCAGCCACCTTACCCTTGCAGCACTCTCCATTCTACCTGTGCCCTCATCCACCTGCCACTGCATCATTTCTCCACACATGCCACTTCATCATCATACTGCTGGAAAACTTCATCTCCTGCTGCTGTCATTTTACCTGTGAAATTCACCCTCAGCTACTACAATTAGACAGCTGTTGTAACCTTCTCATTCACACTGTCATCACTCTATACTTGAACATATCCTCTTTCACAACCTTTCACTGCCATTCACAACATGCTGTCTCTTCATCAAGTAGTGCATCCCACAACCACCCATAGTTAGTTTTTAGGGTTTCTTCATATTTGACATCTGTTAGATATCTTCACCGAATATGTAGATCAATTTTTACATAGACTTCCCAATCAGCTGCATGGTAGTTAGAAATTTCCTGTGTATTTTCCCACTAAGTCATGCAAATATATTTCCAATTTAGCATAAGAGCAGTGATTTGCGTGTGCATTTTCTAAAGTGAAGTAAGTATAGACTCATGCACTTGTACTCTGATATGATATCTTCCATTCGCCTTGAGCTAACTTTGTTTCGCAGGATTATGGATTTCCCTTTTTCAAGATAGATGTTTTCCATCTTTTCAGAATTCATTCCTATAACGTAATAGTTAGATATAATGAAAATATTTATATTTCCAGTTCTAGATAGAATGGATGAGCATTATAAACATCATGAATTGCTTGTTTTCATGCATTTTTTTTCCTTTATTTCTCAAATTCTCACAATGGTAAAACACGAATGGCACGTGCACCATTTTCGTAAGAGGTAATTGATCCTAAGTTGATGATCCACGTCAATGGCCATAGTCAGGGTGTGGACAGAACTTAGGATTTTTATCTTTTACGAAATAACACTAGATCCACACTGGATCCGTTTTCAAAATTCATCATATTTTCCTTAAATATTTTCTCCTTTTATCAGAATTTAACTTAAAATTAACTCAAAATATATACCAATGACCATAGTCAGGGTATATTGAGAGTTCATTTCATTTTAAATTCTATAAAAGCACCAAATATATTTTATTCTTCACCTGAATTTAAATATAGATTATTATATAATACATTCAATGACCATAGTCAGGGATGTATTATGTCTTCAATCTTATTTTAATTCATTTAAAAGAATGAAATAGCTTTTCAAAATCCAATTTCAAAATTCTTTAAATTCATTCATCATTTAGGATAGAACTGCATCATGTTTTCAAAAAAATCCTTTTTCAAAACTCCAAGTGATGTAAATATCTTCTTCAATCAATCTTCAATTCTTGTAAAAACCAATTCATCTGTTCATTTTCAATTCTATTTCATTTTCAATCTCAAAAGTTCAATTTAACTTTGAGATTTCAAATGTATTTTATATTCAAAAATTCCAATTCAAATCAGATTTCAAAGTTCAATTTGACTTTGAAATTCCAAATTCAATTTATATTCAAATACTCCAAATCAAATCCAAAGTTCAATTTAACTTTTTGATTCCCTTCATCTTCTAAATTTCAAATTCAAACTTCAAAAATTCAAGGTCTAATTTGACTTTGAAATTCATTTGTATATTCAAGATTCAAATTTTAAATTTCAATTTTTCAAGTTCGATTCAAAACCTGGAAGTTCTTAATTCAACAATTCCAAATCCATTTTAGGATCCAGAATCCAACTTTCACTTTGGATCTTAGACTTCAGATCCAATTCCTCTTTAGGATCCAGACTCCAATTTCATTTTGGATCTTAGACTTCAGATCCAATTCCTCTTTAGGATCCAGAATCCAATTTCACATGTTGGATCTCAGACTTCTGATCCAAAACCATCTTAGGATCCAGAATCCAACTCTACATTGGATCTTAGACTTCAGATCCAAAACCCATCTTAGGATCCAGAATCCAGTTCCACTTTTGGATCTCAGACTTCAGATCCAAATTCATCTTAGGATCCAGAGTCCAACTCTACTTTGGATCTTAGACTTCAGATCCGAGCCCATTCTAGGATCCAGAACTCAAGTCCATCTTGGACTCCAAATCTCGGATCCCATTCCGTTTAGGATCCGAAATCCAATTCCAAATCCTAGATTTCAATTCTATTGTCGGATCTAATCTAAATCCATTTTTATTCTTAATATACCATCCGGATTTCTCAGATCCATTCCAAATTTCAAACTTCTAAATCCAAATTCAATTCTCTCTCAAGTATTTGTTTTCTTGTCTAAATTCAAAATCCAAATTCAAAGTCGATTTTGACTTTGAAACTTCATTTTCCTTTCATTTCAAAGCTTCAAGTCATTCTTTCTCATTTATTCTTCCAAAATCCTAATTTACTTCAAAAGCTTAGAACTTCTCTGATCTATCTCAAGTTCTAAGTTAAATTCAAACATTTCTTCATCCCCTTACTAAGTTCATCTCAGAATGCTTGGAAATTTCCAAAACATTCTTTTCAAAAAAGCATACATTCTTGCATTGCACAAGCATGATTCTTTTTGCATTTAGAGTTAAATTAAATTCTTAGATTATATTTAGGCAAAGCAAAAGGCATAGATTCAATCCTTAGTTCGATTACCCCTGATAAAGGCGCCAGGAACGGTCGAACCTCGTACCGACGAGCGAATCCCATCTCTCCATTTTCCCGCAAATTTTCAAAACGGAGGCGAGTTAAATTTCTAAATATTTTCAAATTAAGGTCAAGTGAGACCGCGCAAAATAGTTCATCTTCTCTTT
Source organism: Nuphar pumila (assembly GCF_984573655.1). Lineage (NCBI taxonomy): Eukaryota > Viridiplantae > Streptophyta > Magnoliopsida > Nymphaeales > Nymphaeaceae > Nuphar > Nuphar pumila. The sequence goes on from NC_143265.1 coordinate 62,793,110, forward strand.
TTCTTTCTTTCTTTTCTCTTCTCTCTTTCTTTTCTTTCTTTTATTCTTCTCCCTTCAAAAAGGAGGAAAATAGAGGTTAGAAAAGGAAAGAGAAGGAAGAGAGAGAAACCACAAGAGAGGAAAAATTTTGCGATGATCACAATCACCTATCTATCATCTGCCCATAAAATGGGTCAGTTTCACTAAAAAATGGTAGGTGCACAGACAAGACAATATAGAACATAATTAAGCAGAATAATTTAATATGTCAAGTAGACAGGCAATTAAATAGCAATTTGCTTTCAACAAAGTCATGGAGCAAACTATCATGAGCACGATGCTAAAATTATTACAAGCATTTTACTGGCACAAGTAGACTAACTATTACAAGCAAAGAACTGCATAAGAAATTTAACTAGCAAAATACAATGCTACATCAACCACACACACAATTCCATAAGTATTGAATCCGTTGGATACTATAACCTTCATACGTGCATAACTCAACAAATTGTGTGATCGGATTTAAATTATATTTCGATATTAACTGGCCAAGTGAGTACGCACAAGGCACAACTCTAGAAACAGCCTAGACTGATCCGAGGGTTTATTATGTTATGTATTTTATGATAACCTGGATAGCTGACTGAGTCCGCACCTAAGGGGACGGTCGGTGACCAAGAGAGAAATCCCCAAAGCAACATAAACAATGGATGCATCCTAAACATGAAGAGCTACCACCTAGGATAATTATGGTAGTCCTCTTCCCCTAACTCTGATAACTGGGTAAGCCGAGTCTTTTGCTCGTAACTGCCATTACTGGCTTGTCCATCGAAGTTTTTGTACCTTCATGTCCTCTCTCCTAACAGGAGTCAGCAGTTCGAATAAGTACATCACGGTTAGTTAACTGAAGACCCATTCTACATACTTTGGTCTTTCGACCCAACTCGAGCATCTTGTCGATGAAGGCGGAAATCATCACCTATTTAGGTGATCTCAGCATTTGTTATTTGCACTTATCGAGGTTGCCACAACCTACTCATCCAATCATCGCAACGTAAGAAGACATACTTGTCAAAAAGTACGGACGTACTTGTCAAAAGTACGACTACGATGAACGGGATATGGTTTCACCAAAGAAACCCCAACAGATATTATCTGCAAAAGAAGTAACACAACACGGTTTGGCAAGATAAGTCTTGAATTCATTTCAATAATATTTTGCATATTTCATGATACAAGGTCGTCTCGAATCTCTCGTCCGATCAACAAAGTACTTAACATGTTGTGCATGTCTAAAAGTACGCTACACCGAAAAAGGGGGGTGTGTAGGCTTCTCAAAAGAAACCCCCAACACACAACTTCATAACGATCCAAAGAATACAGGAGTGCTCATTTGGCACGATTCATCACATTGAGTCATTCACACAAGGCACATCGCTATCAGTCTTGCATCCCAAATTTATCTTAGTATCGACATGATTCGCACGACACGTGACACTAGGTTTGATAAATGAAGAATGGGTCCTTCAACAGAACCCAACTCATTCATAGGCTCATGCCCCTGATCGAGGTTATTCGAATTGGGTCGCAACTCGAATCAGGGTTATAAAACATTTCTCCTAAGTGTGTGGACTTGGGAGGGCCCAAATGTGACTTCGCAATCCTGCGAGACTTAAAACTTAACTTTGCAAAAGCTGTGCAATTTGAAGAGCACTAGGTTTGCAGAAGGAAACCCTCTTTTAAAGAACTGCAATGCACAAGCACAACTTCTAGTGTTTTGAAAACAAGTGAAATCAGGATAAGCACAAGACTACATTTATGTAAGTATATATTTACCATAAATGTGAGCATATGGAGGTTATAACATGACAACAAGCAACTCTCAACTTGCGATGCCGCACATCGAGGGAAAAGCACATAAGTAATACACGAGGTACCAAAACCATACCTTGGCCACTTAGATAGGCAAACACATAAGGTCATAAGTAATACATGAGACACGAAGTCGTACCTCACTCAAAGAAAACGTGCAGGCAAAAATGTATGCAAGTAAAGAAGGACATAGGTATTTCAAGAAGTAGGAAACCACACCTCAAACTCATAAACAACTACACAAAATAATAATCGAAGAATGAAATTGTACATCGACCCATGAGCATGCAAACAAGAAAATACGCAATGCAGAAGCAATATAACTCTAAGCATGTCTAGCATGGGCATCTTAATTATTTCAACTTAATTAGGTTCATCTATTGCCATTTGTGCGACTTTACCCTACCTCGTGAGGTTGCGTCGCTGCGAGCGTTTGAGAGTGTAGGCGATGCGGGTCACGGGGCACGAGGGGAAATCCGACGCGGAATCTGCAGGAAACCCAATGTTAGTATGAAAGTGACCAAAGAAGAGGCAGGGAGCAGGAGTGTTTCCCTGCTCGTCGACCGTCTGCCTTGCGCGAATAAGAGAGAGTGCTAGAGCACCCCTCTGCTAAAACAGGAAAAGATGGGAGGGAGATCGGCCCCTGCCAGGAAAACTAATAAGAGGCAGGGGTGGAGCCCTCTGCCAAGCAACACAAGAATAGAAGGGGAGCCTCGCCCCCTGACGCGAGCCTAAAAGAAACAGGGCCAGGGCCCCCTGTCGAAAACGAACAAGGGCAGGAGAGGAGGCCAGGCTCGACCCTCAGGCCAAGCCTGTCCCTGGTCTTCAAGGAGGCTACGAGGAGTGGTGGGCTCGGCTGTCAGGCCGAGCCCGACACTGGTGAAAAGAAGACATTATTCACGTACTGGGTATTGGATCAGATCCAAAACCAATTCAAGTGTATCTAATTTCATATTTAAGCACATGTTCATTTATTATATTAATGGCATATTGTAAATTACTTGTTGTGTAATGGGTATTCTCGTACCCTAGTAATTGTAACACTATATACTTAATGGAATGTCAATACTGCAGCCTCAAGTGAAGGTTTCTGCAACTCTTACGTATCCTCTGCTCTTCCTGTGCTTGGTCTTGTGCATGTGCCAAGGAACCCACCATTTCTTACATGGTATCAAAGCCATTAATCCTCTCTCAAACGTCTTCATCCAAGGTATTTCTTTTCTTATTCTTCTTGAAATCTATTGATTCTCTCCGGTCAACGTATTTCTGAAATCTGCATCCCTATTTCTCTCTCCTTCTCATCTAAAAATTTGTATCCCTATTTCTGAAATCTACTTATCTTATTCTAAAAAATCTGCATCTCCCAACTATTTGCATCTAATCTTTCTCCTTCTCACACTGTTTCACGTGATTTCATTTGGTCACGCACGTGATTTCTTTTGGTCACGCATGAGCAAATCTTTGTGTGATTTCATAAGTTGTTCCTAATCTGATATTTTCTTCAGAACTGAGTAAAATATCAGATTCTTTTTCTTTACATTTTAGAATAACGTTACCTCCAAAAATCATATTCAGCTCTTTGCATTTCAGATCAGTTTACTGCATAACTCTGGTTCTGTCTTGGGTCTGCTACCCGTAAAAAAAAAAGACCGAGTTTCGAGTTTTGTTTTTTTGTTCTGACTTCTTTGGTTCTACTCCAGTATTGTTTCTGACTTCTTTTATTTTTGAGTTTTGCTCAGCCTTCAATCACCTATGGATTCCCTTCTTCTCAATCTGGCCTCTCTTCCAACTTTCTTAGTCAACTTGTATCTGAAAAACTAAATAACTCCAATTTTCTCACCTGGAAAAGACAAATTATCCCATTTATAAGAAGTCAGGATCTTTCTGGACATCTAGATGGCTCTGTTTATGTTCCTCCAGAGTTCATATCACAAGATGGCAAGGCGGGGGAGGGTGTCACTTCCATTACTTTTGTCAGAAATCCAGAATATATATCTTGGATGAAGCGAGATCAAGCTTTGATTGCCTACATCACTTCCACCCTGTCACAGGAGGTGCTTGTGGCAATTCCAGATGACTGTTCTGCAATGCAATTATGGCATCGATTGGTTTAGACATATTCTCAAGTTTCTCAGGCCAGAGTATTATTTTTGAAGAAAGAGTTTCAAATGCTTAAGAAGGACTCCATGACCATCATGGAATACTTGAACAAAATGAAGACCATTACAGATCAGTTGGCCATCGTGGGATGCGCAGTTAGTGACAGAGATATGATGCAGCAAACTTTGAAAGGGCTGGGATCGAATTATCATATGATGGTTACTTCTTTATTGTGTTTGCCAGATTTACCTACATTTGAAGACCTTCGTGCCAAACTTTTACAATATGAGATGACCTTGAAGGGATTTTCTGAAGATACTCATGCTCAAGCTGGGGCACACGATGTCCTTGCCATAGGAGTTGCCTATGGACGAGGACGTGGTAGGTATGATTTTCGAGAAAGAGGGGAACAAGAAAGAAATGGACAAGGAAGTCGTGGAATATTACCTACACCCAATATTCCTCCTAATGGACAGAGGCAAAGATCTATACCCACCTGTTTTCTATGCAATAAAAGGGGACATATCAAAGGTAATTGCTGGTTTAATCCTCAAAATAGAGGCAAACAACCAGAGACAAGAAAGGGGTCAGATAAATTGAAGAACAATAGTAAAGTCAAGGAGTTGTTACTATCTGCTCTAGCTGAATTGAATTTAAAACAAAATGATCAGAGCACTTGGTATGTCGATTCTGGTGCAGTCACTCATGTCACTGGTGATGCTGGTAAGCTCCTAACTCCTGTTCCTTATGCTGGTAGAAATAGTATAGTCACTGGAGATGGGTCTCACCATCATATTTCTCACATTGGAAACTTTGTCATTCCTATGTCTACTTCTTTTCTTGCTCTTTCAAATGTCATTTATGCTCTAAATATCAAGAAAAATATTGTTTTTGTCTCTAAGCTTGTAGATGACATCAATGCTCTAGTTGAGTTTTGGGGAGAAAGAATCTATGCCCACCTGGAATCGGTGTGGCTTATGTTGTCTTTTATTTTCAATAAGGTTCCAGCAATACAGGGGAAACAAGGAGCAGTAAAGGAATAAAGTAACAACGATTAACTGAAAGGGAAAACAAAAAAAGGAACAAGCAATGTCAAAACTAAAGAAAAAAGGCAAAGGCTGCTAAGTCTTTCATCTTCTGTGTCCACGAAACCCTAGGAGAGGGTCTTTTAAAGACTATTACTGGACCCAGGTCGCGGGTCCAGTCTTGGACCCGAATCGCGATCCGGGTCAGCTTCAGTCGGCTGCTGGCTTTGTGATGTTCGAATCGGACCACGCCTGGAGTAGGTGCGCAGGGGTACGTCCCTGCATCGCGGCTCCGTACCTGCGATGGGATCGGACACGGGGGTCCGATCGTCTGCCCTTTGTGGTGGATTGGGTGGCACGCTGGGTCCAATCGAGTCCTGCCCTGCATCATTCTCCCCTGGTTGGGAAGAAGTCGGCTCTGACGACTTGTTGTTTCCATAGTAAGCATATAGATCAGACACGTTGAAAATAGGCGAAATATGCCAATCGTCGGGCAGCTCAAGGAGGTAGGCATTCAAACCCAATCGCCAAAGGATCTTAAAAGGATCATACTTCTTAGGACTCAATTTGCCATAGGTGCCTACTGGAAAGCGCTCGGGACGCAAGTAAATCCAAACGAGTTGACCAACTTGAAACTGGACATCACGACTACTTTGATCTACGAAATCTTTGTAGGCCTCGTATCTTTCAACAAGTTTGGCTCGGACCTGTCTGTGGATGTCACGCATATATTCGACGGCATCAAATGCATCTGGAGCCGGATCTGGAAGATCGGACAGAGGGGCTAGGTCAACGACAAGGGTGGGCGACCGACCATACACCACTTGAAACGGGGATTTACCTGTAGACCGGTTAATGGAATTGTTATATGCGAACTCGGCTTGAGGCAATACAAGGTCCCAAGTCTTGACATTCTCCCCCACTAGACTCTGTAACAGGTTTCCTATTTGGGGGTGATATGCACTACTGAACTGAAGCTTGGTCTTTAATAAAGCCGATAACGATTTCCAAAAATGGCTCATAAAACGCGTGTCACGATCAGAGACGCGTGTCACGATCAGAGGTGACAGTGTGGGGTAAGCCATGGAAACGGGCGACGTCCTTGAAGTAATAGGAAGCTACTAATTAGGCGCCAGTGGTTCGCTTACACGGGACGAAAATAGCCATTTTGGAGAACCGGTCAACAACGACTAGAATTGAATCAAAACGACGTGGAGTTCTGGGAAGGCCTACGATAAAGTCCATGGATACGTGTTCCCACGGTCGCTCAGGGATGGGCAACGGAGTATACAGACCACTATTCTGATGATGACCCTTAGACACTTGACACACATGACACCCTTGAATGAACTTGATTGCATCTTTGCGCATTTTGGGCCAAAAGTATCGTTCATCTAACAAGGCGAACGTCTTATCATGTCCAAAATGTTCAGCTAACCCTCCCTCATGTAACTCGGAAATCAACTGAAGCCTAAGGGAAAAATCAGGCACACATAACTTGTTCCCACGAAAGAGGTAACCATTATGAATACTAAAACGGTGGTCGACGGGGTGATCTGAAGAGATGCACCCTTCCCAGACTTGTTGGAAGTCAGGATCCATCGGGTATAACTCCTTGCACTGCTCGAACCCAATAACCCATACTGACATAGTCATCAGAAGGTTGTTTTTCCTACTAAGAGAGTCAGCTACCTTGTTCAGAGTACCCGATTGATGACGAATCGTGAAAGTGTACTCTTGCAGGAAGCTGACCCACTTGGCATGACGAGCACTTAGCTTCTTTTGACTATTCAAGTACTTCAATGCCTCATGATCCGCGTATATGACAAACTCCTTATAAATGAGATAATGCCTCCAATAACGAAGGGTTTGTACAACGGCATAGAACTCAACATCATAAGTGGAATATTGGCACCTGGACTGAGTCAGCTTCTCACTAAAGAAAGCAACAGGGCGGCGATTCTGACTAAGACGGCACCAATTCCCACTTTAGAGTTATCGCACTTAACCTCAAAGACTGCACTGAAATCAGGGAGAACTAAGATAGGAGCACTAGTCATTCTTTCTTTGATGATCGTAAAGGCTCTTCCAGTAGCGGGCATCCAATGGAAGCTAGTACCCTTTAGGCACTCCGTGATGGGGGCCATGAGGGTGCTAAAATTTCTAACGAAACGTCGGTAAAAAGTGGCTAACACGTGGAAACTACGGATCTCTCCTATAGTCTTTGGGGTAGGCCAATCGACAATCCCATGAACTTTTGCGGGATCTGCCTTGACTCCATCAGATGACACAATAAAACCTAAGAACACGACACTGGACGTCATAAACTCACACTTTTTCACATTGACATACAATTTTTCTTTCCTCAAAATTTCTAAGACTTGACGCAGGTGACTCAAATGATCGGACAAAGACGAACTATAAATCAAAATATCATCAAAGTAGACAACAACAAACTTCCCGATACACGGACGCAACACTTGGGTCATCATGTTCATGACGGTACTTGGGGCATTAGATAACCCAAACGGCATGACTAACCACTTATACAGCCCATCACATGTCTTGAATGTCGTTTTCCACTGATCCCCCTCCTGTATACGAATCTGGTGATACCCGCTTTTTAAATCTATTTTAGAGAAAATGGAGGCACCAGATAACATATCAAACATATTGTCCAAACGGGGGATGGGAAAACGATATTTGATCGTGATGCGATTGATCGCGCGACTATCAACACACATGCGCATGGACCCATCTTTCTTAGGAGTGAGCAAGGTGGGTACTGCACAAGGGCTAACACTCTCGCGAATAAAACCTTTTTGCAGTGAGTCCTGAACCTGTCTCAATAACTCGGTATGCTCGGAGGGGTTCATGTGATATGCGGGGAGGTTGGGTAGACTCGATCCCGGCACAAAGTCAATGGCATGCTGGACTACCCTTGTCGAAGGTAATCCATCAGGTAGGTCATCCGGCATAATGTCACGGAACTCCTCTATAAGAGGGGCAACGTCCGCAGGAATAGACACTGACGAACTCATCAAGGGCTTTGCCACCAGGGCATAACAATAGCCATCTTCCTGACAATGGTTCAAGAAAAGCCGGTACGAGAGGCCCGCGAGCCTGGGGACTCGCTCAGGCTTATCCACGGTGGGAAAATCGGTCTCCTTGATAGGGAGAAGGACTATCTTATGGCCATTAAAGATAAAAGAGTATGTGTTCTTGCGGCCATCGTGAGTTGTCTGGCGATCAAACTGTCAGGGATGTCCCAAAAGGATGTGGCACGCGTGCATAGGGGCTACATCACACCACACCTCATCGTGGTAGTGTTCTCCCATGGAAAATCGGACTAGACATCGCTGAATGATGTGGACCTCGTTTCCTTTCTTGAACCAAGCCATCTTATAGGGTTGGGACAGTTTCTCGGTGTTGAGTTTCAAGGTAGACACTACACTCTCAGACACCATGTTCTCGCATGCCCCGGTATCAATGATAACATCACATGCGTGACCCTCACAGTTGCACCGGGTCCTAAAAATGTTATTCCTCAACCATTTCGATGGGGCCGATTCCCGGGGTGTGGTCAACACATGACGAATGGACAACAAACTTTCGACGTTACAGTCGAACTCTATAACTTCCCTCTCATCCTCGTCCTCAACTAATGACTTGCTCTCACTCTCACTCTCAGATGCTGACTCTACAATACCTTCAACAAGATGGGTGTTCTTGCTCACAGTGGGACACTTAGACGCGACATGCCCTAACTCCTGACACCTAAAACAACGAAGGGTCGACTCACTAGGTTTGGCTTTGGAGCGGGTATGGAAAGTTGGTCCTGACTGGTCAGGTTTGCTAAAGTCTGCTCTAGGCTTTGAGTCACTAGGGAAGCTTGCTCCCCTGGTTGGGAAACCCGACCTAGGTCGACTGGTGGGTTCACTACGGGAGGTCCTATATTCTTGCCTCCTTTTCAGCTTTTCCTCGACATTCATGGCGTAACTGCTTGCCTAATCTAATGTCTCAACTGTGATACAACTAAAATCATCAGAAATGGCAGGACGAAGACCCGAAATGTACCTCGTGGCCTGCTGGCGGGCCGTTTCCTCGATCTGCACACGTAGGGAAAGACGATAGAACTCCGCAGTGTACTCTGCCACAGTTCGGGTGCCTTGACGCAGGGTCAGGTACTCCTTGTAGGCTCTCTCGGCGTGATCTAAAGGCACGAATTGTGACTGCATCAATCTTTGCATCTCCTCCCATGATTGTACGCGCTCTAGTCCCTGCCGCTCTCTCAATCGTTGTAGCTCCACCCACCATGTCTGTGCTAGGCCTCTCAGTCGAGTAGACGCTAGAAAGACGACGGTGTTCAGCGACGGTGTGGTAGTCGAAGAAGAACTGCACGGCATAAGACCAGTCGAAGAACTGCTCTGCGTCGAACCGCCCCGCAAACTCCGAAAGATCCAGCTTCACCCCATAAGTGGAGGAGTGCTTTGGTGCTCTCTGTTGACGAGCCTCGACCATTCCAGCAGGATACTCGTTCCAGAAAACGTCGTCATCCCATATTGCCTTATCGCCCTCTGGACGGTACTGCTCGCCTGGGTGTTGGAGCTGACGAACCCCACCGATGGGTGGCCGGCGCTCAGGTCGCGCTGCCCCCTGCTGAGTCTGCCTTTGTCTAGCTTGCCCGTGGATGGGAGCCATCTGCGGTCGGCGTTGGGGCACCGGGATGACAGGAAGTCCAAGATAAGGTAGATGGTTCGGGTGGGTCTCGGGTTCCTGGTGGGTAGGGATGGTATAATATGGGTTTGGGTTAGGATACTGGTGTTGGGTCGGATGTTGTATTGGGTTCTGGGTCAAGGTTGGGTTGATGGATTGGTTTGGGTTTGGGTACAGGGTCTGGTTGATATATTGATGGGTTGATTCGCCCGATGGGATGTGAATCGGGCCTATTCCTAAACTACTCGTCAGACCCAAATGTGGATAGGTTGGATCGAGGGTCGAGTTGTAGGGATAAGAGGCTTGGTATGAACTCGATCCACGATCCATAAGACTATGGGTCTGATTTTGACCCAACTCAAATCCAAACTGGAGCTCCGTCCAGGCCCGATATGGGTTTGGGTCAACATGGGGTCTATTTTGAGGATCAAAACTAATAGGTTGGATCTGGTTCGGGGCAGCCCGCGAACCGAACCCAACTAGGTAGGTCGGGTGAAGGGGTTCTAGACCCAAACCCGCTCCCGAAACGGGCATGTGCCCTGCTGTAGCGAAAGCTGGACCGGACCCTCTTGGGTCTGGCCCAACCAAAAGGGCCTCGCCTGTTCCCGCTCGTAGGGGTGCGACCACGGAGCCTCCCCGCGCGGGGTCGGGAGGGAAAGGTGAGTCCCTCCCGGGTCGGGCTGACGAACCCGGGTCTGCGGCAGGGCCCAGCGTGACCCAGCTCGATCTACGGCGCAACCCGCGTGACGCCTTGCCACGAGCCAGGGCCTGCAGGTGGACCCAGCGCAACGGTGGGGCCCTGCAGGTTCGGGTCGACCTGCGGCGTAGTCGCAGGGACACGCGGCCACGAGCCCAGACCTGCAGGTGGACCCAGCGTACCGCTGGGGTCCTGCAGGCTCGGTCCGACCTGTGATACCAACGCAGGTGCTCGCTGCCTGGGGTGAGGTACCACTACATGGGGGTTGTTGCTCGTCGGGGCCCCCTGGTGCTGCTGAAAAGTGCCCAAATCAGAGGTGGATACTGGAGCCGGCTAGAAGGCAGCAACACGACCTTGCTGGAGTTGGGTCGGCTGATAGGGTTCTGCAACATTGGGACTCAAGCTTGCGGACGCGCCATCAACGAGGTCTGCACCTGGTATTGCGCACGGTTCTTTGTGCGATTCGAGGGTTGTCAAGCGCTCATCAAACCCATCCAGTCGCTTCGACAGGCCGGCGATATCTCTATTCATGCGCAGCATATTCTCCTGGATTTTCGTCAACACGTCCATTACCCGCAGCATTGGATCTTTGCTGCTAGTCTCCTCACGCTCCTCGCCTCGTACCGGATCGGTCCCTGCTTCAAGAGTCATCCCGCTGATGAAGGTGGATGTCTGCTCTGATACCACTTTGATGCAACGTTCCTGGGGAGAAAGAATCGATGCCCACCTGGAATCGGTGTGGCTTATGCTGTCTTTTATTTTCAATAAGGTTCCAGCAATACAGGGGAAACAATGAACAGTAAAGGAATAAAGTAACAACGATTAACTGAAAGGGAAAACAAAAAAAGGAACAAGCAATGTCAAAACTAAAGAAAAAAGGCAAAGGCTGCTGAGTCTTTCATCTTCTGTGTCCACGAAACCCTAGGAGAGGGTCTTTTAAAGACTATTACTGGAGCCGGGTCGCGGGTCCAATCTTGGACCCGAATTGTGATCCGGGTCAGCTTCAATCGGTTGCTGGCTTTGTGATGTTCGAACCGGACCACGCCTGGAGTAGGTGCGCAGGGGTACATCCCTGCGTCGCGGCTCCGTACCTGCGATGGGATCGGACACATGGGTCCGATCATCTACCCTTTGTGGTGGATCGGGTGGCACGTTGGGTCCAATCGGGTCCTGCCCTGCATCAAGTTTACTCCATTTTCTGTTTGTGTCAAGGACCTTCACACGAGGAAAACGTTCGCTGAAGGAAAACACGAAGGGAATATGTACGTGTTCCAAGAGAATCCTTCCACCTTGAAGCTCACATCATCATCTTCTTCAGCCCTTCCTAAGAATGTTTTTAGTCTTTCTGAGTGTAATAAGCCGAATCTTTGGCATGGTCGTCTGGGTCATTGTAATAGTCGTTTCATTCAAAAGCGTGTTTCAAGCAGTCTTCTTCACAAGTCTAAGTTTAAATGTCAATGATAAAAAATGTTCAAGTTGTCTGCAATGTAAGAGTCATGTTCTTCCATTTCATTCTATTAATAAAAGAGCTTCAAGACCATTTGAAATCATTTGTTCGGATGTTTGGGGTCTGGCTCCAATTCCCTCTATATCAGGCATCAGATATTATCTTATTTTTGTTGATAGCTATTCTCGGTATACATGGATTTTCTTTATGAAATGTAAATCCGAAACATTCAAGTTATTTCAGAACTTTCATTTCTTTGTTCAAAATCAATTTTCTAATAATATTCTTTGTTTCCAATGTGATGGAGGGGGTGAATTCTCCTCAAATGACTATTAATTTTTTTCAGACAAATGGAATACGTAATGGAATACGTAGACATGTGTCTTGCCCTCATACACCTCAACAAAATGGGATTGCTGAACGCAAGCATCGCCATATTGTCGAGAGTGCAATGAGCATGATGCATGATAGTAACCTTCCAATTACCTTATGGGCAGAGGCTTTTCATTCAGCCGTTCATATCATAAACCGATTGCCCATGAATATCCTGGAAAACAAATCACGCTACTTTTCTCTACATGGTGTTCATCCAAATTATCATGATTTGCGAGTATTCGGGTGTGTATGTTATGTTCATGTTGACAGTTCAATGTGACAAGTTTCAGGATAAGGCCTTGAAGTGCAGATTTGTGGGGTATGCTGATGATTATAAAGGGTACAGATGCTATGATCCCGTGAGTAAGCGTATCAAAATATCCAGGAATGTTGTATTTGATGAATTGAATTTTGACCACAATGTTAACACTCTTCCTGAAATTGAAGTTTATCACCCCTGGTTACACTCTGATCTCTTTTCTAGTGTTAATGATGTTTGTCCTTCAGAATGTAATCAAAGAGATGAGGGAAACATGTCTGATGCTCTCCAAAGGACTCAGGAAAGTGTGCTCTCAGATCTATCCTTGCCTCCCGGAAGGTATAAAGGTATTGTTTACTCTCGACGTGAGAAGGGGACCATCTCCAATTCTGATCAGGAGATGAATTCTTCTTCCTCTGTTCCCAGAAGATCCACTCGACCCCGACATCCTATTGACATATGGGTAAGTTATGAGAACTTCACTATGGATTTCCAACTCTTCTTAACCTCTTTAGGTAAAGAAGATCAGCCCACAACATTTTATCAAGCAGCAAATTCTAAGTGATGGATTGAAGCTATGAATGAAGAAATCGAGGCTCTTCATGAATATGGCACTTGGGAGATTGTTCCCAGACCACATGATCGAAATGTGGTCGGGTCCAAGTGGGTGTATAAAATAAAATATAAGCCGGATGGTACTATTGAACGATATAAGGCTAGACTGGTTGTCAAGGGATTCACGCAGGAGCAAGGACAAGACTATGACGAGACCTTCAATCCGGTTGTGAAAATGGGCACTATTCGAATTATATTATCATTGGCTATTGAGCACCAGTGGATTATCAATCAGCTGGACGTAAAAAATGCATTCCTACATGGAACTCTGAAGGAGGAAGTATATATAGAGCAACCTACGGGGTATGCAGAAGGGAACTCCAAAGAATATGTGTGTAGATTAAAGAGAGCTATATATGGTTTAAAGCAAGCCTCCCGATCTTGGTTTGATAGTTTTTCTCTTGAAATAGAGAAATATGGTTTTAGTCGGTCTCTTCTTGATCATTCTCTTTTCATATTCAAATGTAAAGACACAGTTACCTTGTTATTGATATATGTTGATGACATAATCATTACAGGTAACTCTAATGAACATATTGAGCAGGTCAAAGAACTCTTGAATCACAGGTTTAAGATGAAGGACCTTGGTCAACTGCGATATTTCCTTGAAGTAGAAGTTGACAGAACTGTTGAAAGCATGACACTTACTCAACATAAGTACACTATTGATGTTCTCAGCAAGGTAGGTATGAAAGATTGCAAGCCTCTAAGCACGCCCAGTGTACTTCATCAGAAACTTTGTTCCCAAGATGGAGATTTGTATGAGAATCCTACAGAATATCGCAGCATAGTAGGGATGCTTCAATATCTCACCTTTACTCGCCTTGATATTGTCTATTCAGTTAATCAGGTATCTCAGTTCATGCATGAACCGTGCATTGGGCATATGGAAGCTGTTAAACGCATTCTTCGATATTTGAAGGGAACTATTGGGGATGGTCTTGTGTACAAGAAGAGTATGAAGGAACGTCACATGCATGAACTTCTTGTATACACAGATGCAGACTGGGCAGGAGATCCAGATGAGCGTAGGTCGGTCTCAGGATATTGTGTTTTTGATGGCCTAAATCTTGTCTCTTGAAGCAATAAGAAACAAAGAGCTATTGCGAGATCGAGTATCGAAGCAGAATATAGATCAATGGCAACTGCTACAGCTGAAGTAACATGGATCAGACATCTGCTGACAGAAGTAGGAGAATCAATATCTAAATGTATTCTCTTATGTGACAATCAAAGTGCCATCAACATGTCATTCAAACCTATCTACCACAGTCGTGCCAAGCATATTGAAATTGATCAACATTTTGTAAGACAGAAAGTCGAAGAGAAGGAAATTGAACCAGGATTTGTTCGAACTACTGATCAAATTGCTGACTTGTTTACCAAAGGGCTTATCAAGGACAGATGCTGGATGTTGAAAGGCAAGTTGTTCATGGTTCAAAACCATGTACAACTTGAGGGAGGATGAAAAGAAGACATTATTCACGTACTGGGTATTGGATCAGATCCAAAGCCAATTCAAGTGTATCTAATTTCAGATTTAAGCACATGTTCATTTATTATATTAATGGCATATTGTAAATTACATTGTTGTGTAATGGGTATTCTCGTACCCTAGTAATTGTAACATTATATACTTAATGGAATGTCAATATTGCAGCCTCAAGTGAAGGATTCTGCAGCTCTTACGTATCCTCTCATCTTCCTGTGCTTGGTCTTGTGCATGTGCCAAGGAACCCACCATTTCTTACAACTGGGTTGTAGGGTACGCAAATCAGGGAGGGAGGCAGAAGAGGGAGACAGAGAGGGGCAGGGCATCACCCATGCCGACCAAGCCAAAGGCGGCAGGGGCCTTGCCCTTGTCTGCCGATGAAAGACACAAAGGGCAGGGACGAAGCCCCTGCCGAGAAGGTAAAGGTGGCAGGGGCTTGGCCCCTACCGGTCTGCAGAAAAGAGGCGACAGGGCCATCACCCTGTCGGCTTGTCAGAGGAACCGAAGGTAGCAGGGGCTCGGCCCCTGCCGACCTATCGAAAGAAGGCCCAGGCGATAGGGGTTCGACCCCTGCCAGCCTGTCGGAGGGCGAGTGAAAAAGAAATCGGCAGGGGCAAACAGACCAAGGGAAGGCATGTTGTTGCCCTGCCTGCCAAAAATCTCAGGCGACAGTGGCGACGCCCCTGCCGAAAGGAGAAGAAGAAGAGGAAGCAGACAACGAAGGGAGAGAGAGAGTTACCTGAGAAGGGGCCGACAAGGTCGGCGTCACCGGCGATGGCTCGCAGGCCGGAGCTCAAAGGTACATCAGAAAGGGAGAGTGGGTGAACACAGAGAGAGGGTGAGGATGGCGTTGGGGTCGCAGCCGCCCACAGGGAGTCGATGGCATAGGGGGTTGCGAGCAGGGGTGTTGGTGCAAGGAGGGCGAGGAAGGAGATACGAGAGAGGTGGAGGAGAACCAGAAGATGGGGGGAGGAGGAGAAGGGAAGGGCGTACCTGGGAGAAGCGCGGCGGCGTCGACCGTGCTGTCGTGCGCAGGGAACGAGAGGAGACTCGAGAGGGAGGAGAGGAGGAGCACAGAGAGGTACCCTCCCCCTGCGTGCTTTTAAAGGCACGGGGAGGCGCCGATTCGGGAAACCCCAAAGGGGTTTCCATTTCTGCAAAGGGAGGGAGGGTAACGGCACGGGCGGGGTGCGGCGCACAGGGGAGAGGGTTTGTTTTTAAACAAATCCTCCCCCTGCGTCGGGTTTTCAAAACCCTAACGAGAACGGGCCCAGGACGGTTCCAGACCCGACCCAACCCGGGTCCGATAATTTTTTTTTTACGTGGGTTTTACAAATCTTGTTCTCCTTTCGATTCACGGTGAAGGTACGGGTTTCTCTTTTGATTTCGAATGAGAAAAGGAGCATGGATTCATATTCTATGCAATAGTTTAGTGAAACCAATGGGAAAAGAGTAAAATCTGAATATTTACTCTAAGATTCATGGTTAAAACTAATGGATTTTTCATCTCTTTCGAAATTTATTTTGGGGATACATATAGATATATATATATAAGTATATATGTGTTGCTACATACATACATGTATATATGTGTTGCTACATATATACATGTATATATGTATATTGGATGAGCCGCCGATCTAGGGTGTGAGTGTTTTCCAAATCATTTCTGAGCAAGTTCTATTCCATGTTAAAATAGAAATCAAGTTCTGGATTTATATGAAAAGGAATGTATTAAGGCTGCACGTTCAGTTTTCTCTTTTGAATCCTGTGAAGTCTTGAATGCAAAAAAAAAAGAATCCATATAGGTTTGTTATTGATGCAGTTTTGTTAACGCATAACTGGGTGAAAGTACGCATAGTCATGCATACGTGAATTGAGGTGATGTTGCAAGGGTTTATGTTAAAACCGTTGGGTTAGTTGTATGCTCTATGACGATTATATGTGTACAAAATTCATGTGATAACTGAGTGTAAAACTCAGCATGTGCACGTATAGACTACAAGTGAATCCATCTATATATGCATATCTGGAGTGTATTTCTACATACGTGTGCTCACTTGTTAGTGAAATTGGATATACAGGCATATTTGAATGGAAATTGCACGTACATACTGAAAAGAAGTCGTTATTGGGTCTTGGACCCAACTTGTGTATGTACAGGACCCGACCCGATCCATAAAATGAACCGGGTCAAGATCCAGTTATTATGTAATGTAATTTAAGATGTTGCTAGAGGGTATTTTCGTACCCTAAAATTATGTACTCAATATATTATTAAACAATGATAGACGCAGATACAGACTCTGACGTCTTTTCTTCCTGCAGCCTCTTCTTCCATTATTTCATTCCTGCTTTTCCTACACAGCTGAACGTGAAGATTCCTTTTTCTAATACATACATGATGGATTTCAAGTATGCACATACATGCATACTTGTGTGATAAACCGACATACACATACATATCAAAAAGTGTATATATATTGTTTTTTTTTTTGTTTTTTCTCTTTTGCTGGGTAGGTAAGTCTTTAAAAAGAAAAATATATATTATTTTTTGGGGTAGCGGTCTAGTAGGCAGACCAGCTGAGCTCGGCTCGGCTGGCCTGCTAAACCAGTTCAGTAGGCCTGGCTTGGCCTGCCAGGCCTGTCGAGTCGCAGAGACCCATCCGAGTGGGCTCGGCTGGGAAGTGTTTCAAAAGGGAAAAAAACAACAATAAATATTTTTGTGGTCTGGGCTGACTGGCAGCCCAGCCGAGTGGTACTCGGCTGGCTGTCAGGCCTTGGCCGGATGCCCACAGGCCCGGTTGGGCTTGTGTAGTGACTGCCAGGCCCAGCCGACTAGGTCGGTTGGGTGCTGTTTGCAAAAAAACAAAAATATGTAATATATTCAATAGTGCATGCAAATTTTCAGTGTAAATATATTTTGATTTCAATCCGTGCTAAGAGTGAAATTTTTAGTATGCTTTGGCTTGATTTGACATGCCTACGCAATATGTTATTTTAAGTTTGTTCTAGTGCATGTGCATGTATAAAATGAATATGTGGAGCTATGTAATTAAATTTTCAGATTTGTTATTTGAACTGGACTTGGCTTATGTATGCAAAAGAGTGGAAGTTTCTTATGTTGGCACTTGGTATAGCATGCACAATCCCATTACTATGACATGTTTGCTTTCACGGGCATGGGCATACATGAAGTTGATGTGACATTGCGTGAACCTGCTTGCTTAAGTACTCGCATGTGTTTTGTGAAGTGAATTATGAATGAAAGCATGCATTTGATATGAACATGTAAATTAAATGAAGGCATGCATTTAACATGATGATGTGAACTCAAGCACATGCATATGAATATTATTGTTTATGCACCTGGTTAAATTAGTATATAGGAATGCGCATATGGAAGCACGTTGACATCATTGCATATATGGCATGTTATGATTTTTGCATATTATGCATCGATGATCAAAATGAATCTTCATAGGCTTGGTGAGCCTTGAGCTTGGATTGCTCCTTATTTACTTGTTTTAATACATCGCAAAAGTCACACTGGTATTGTTTCACTATATTGCATTGTTTTATGTTTTTCGCGGGCTGTGGTCCCGTGATGAACCCCGTATTTAGATATGCAAACTTGGGTTACTAAATTTGCATGCTGAATTGTAAATTAATGAATGAGAATTAATAATAGATAAAGAAAAAGAATAATGTAATATATATTCTGAGATATCTCGTCGTTAGAATGAAGACTCTTAGAGTTTCGGTTTTGGGGAACTACGAGGATACAAAAACTCCGTGTGCATTATTGTTACCCCTGAACCCGATATTGAAGTTATTTCTCCTTACCACGATTTTAGGGAGAATTTGTCACTTTACCTGGGGTGGTGTGTAGACACACTTGTTATTTTGGTATACCAAGAAAGTGGCACTTGTGGATGTGGAGGTCCCTGGTATCCCGACATTAGATGTGAAGGTCTAATGTTCTGAAGGTTGATTCGGTCGAGAGCTAAGTTAAAACCCAGTAACAAAATACAACTTATGTGCTAAGTTACCCTGGGAACCCTACTTGACCTCGAGAATTCTTACTCGTTTGGTGTATCCGTGGGGAACGTTAATAAAAGGAAGAACTTAAATTGTGTACATTTAACAGGGACATGCATATGAAAAGAATATCCTGATAAAATATAATAATTTATTCATGCATATACATAGAAATCCTATATATTCCTGTTATGCATTAGGTCATGCATATTTACTTGTTTTCTTGTGATATATGAGTGATTGCATGATATGTGCTCTCTGTTGCATGATAACATGTCTTTAATGCATAATTAATGTTCTTTATTGATAGTAGTTGTTTTCTCTTGTTTAGCACTTGTTCAATGTTACTTAAATGATTGTTTAAATTATGAATTTGTCATAATTGCATTCCTCTAAATTATTACATGGATCTTATCTGTATTCCTTATGCTTATTTGTTTCATTAGAGGGATTCGTACACAAAATTCTTTGGATTTCTGACACCCCTACTTTTGTGTTTTTCGCAACCTCAGATGCTCAGTGAGGCGACTTGCTCATGAGAAGAGCTACGAGGGGACTACATGACTGCTTGGCAGACTCTTTGGACATCGTGACTCTTTTCTTTTCATTTAATTTTTATACACTCTGATATTTTGCAATTGTCTCATGACTATTATTTCTTAATTAATAAAGTTGGTTGTTATGATTTAGAAGATGGGTGTAAGATCCCTTGTGGTTCGTCGAGTTTCCCAGTTGTGTTGGAATTGTAAATGCCTCGGGTCTCTAGAAAGATTTCCGTAATGGTTTAAAAAAAATCTGCATTTTTTCTTGGGTATGAGTTGGGGTCGTTACAAATTCCATGTAGAGCTCCACTTCCAAATCTCCATTTAAGAAAGCATTTTTCATGTCCAACTACAAAAAGGTTTTATAGACAAAATTCAGCAACTACAAGCAAGGTCCTTATTGTTGTCATGTAAGTAACTGGGCAACAGTTTCAATGAAGTCAAATCCAAATTATTGATTGTAACCTTTAACAACTAGTCTGGCCTTGTATCTTTCAATCGACCCATCTACTTTAGACTTAATCTTGTACACCTACTTGCACCCAACCACATTTTTTCCTGGTGGGAGATATACAAGATCCCAAGCATGCATTTTTCAAGAGCTTCTAGCTCCTAAGTCATTGCTCACCATCACTCCTCTATAGAAGTAGCTTCTGCATAAGAACTAGGGTCAACATAGGAATAGATTAGAATTAAGAAAATACAATGTTGAACAAAAGGCTCATAAGATACAAAGAGAGTAGGACCTAAGACTCCAGTACTACGACGTAGGAATAAGATGTGGAAGGACACTCCAAACTCACATGATTTGGATCAACAGGAAGGAGATTAGAATTGGCCTCTATGTTTCCTACTACTTCAATTTGATCAAGAAATAGTATGTCCACCACATTTTCTTGCATTCTAGAATAAGTTTGATGAAATCTACCATTTTGCCCTAAGTTATCTCTCCCTAAACCCCCACATATCTCTGAACTTCTTTTTCCATTGAGAATGGTATCAAGAATCAGAAATCAACTGAGTCCTTCTCTTTGGCCTCAACCTGATTAAAATAAGGTGTGTCCTCATAAAAAACATGTCTAGATATTCAAATTTGCTTCTCCACTGGGGTCATAACACTTATACCCCTTTTGACCATAGGGAAAACTCAAGAAACTGTTAAAATGTACATATATGTATATTATATATATATATAATTATTTTTTCCTTTTCTTTGCTTTTACCTTTTTTATTTTTTATTTACTTTTTATCTAGGGATATACCTTTAAGAGTTGTTAATGGCATACGAATGATTTGATAAATTGTCATGCAAACGCATCCGTTTAATATTCTCTAGGTACACTCACCTAAGAGCAAGGCCCTGGTAGTTTCCAATATGTATCTGTAGGGACATGTTTTTTAATGTTTAATTCCCTTATCCTGCAAAACATTCTCAAATACGCCACTAGTAGATTCCCCTCTAAAGTCAGTACGAAGAATTTTGATTTTAGCATAAAATTGATTTTCAACCATTGCACAAAACTTTTTGAATATCTCAAAAGGTTCACTTTTATTTCTCATGAAATAAAATGTAAACCCTGTACAATCATTTATGAATGTGATAGTATTATAAACTCCCCTTAAACAATATAGGAGATGGACCCCATATATCAGAATGCACAAGTTCATAGACCCCAAGATTCCCTTTCTCTAAACCCAAAAGGCAAGGCATGACCCTTTGCCAACCTACAACTCTCGCACTCCTGTACATGAATCGAAACTACAAGCTTGGACCCTCCTAAGCTATCAAACGAGACCAATTATTGCAACCTAAAGCTAAAAATATGTTTCAATCTCTTATGTCACCGAACAAACTCATCCAAACCAATTGTTAAAATATATATATATTTTTGTATATGTAAACTAATTTACCCAATAGGGTTATTTTGGTCATTTTGCTCATATAATAGGTCGTGCCCAATAGGGGCACAACAGTCTTTTTATCCTATTGTAATAGGCACAGTCTACTAGAGACTGCACATGTTGCACATGCCTTTTTTGTCTTTTCTATTTTACATTTTATATTTTGTATTTTGTCTTTATTAATGTTTTGTCTTTAGTCAATTAATGTTGGACAATCCAACTAGCTTTTGGACTGCTCCCAACAATCATAAATGTGACCGTTGGAGGCAGTCGAACTGCTAGCTGGACTGCCTCCCATATGTACCATTTTGGCTCTAAAAATAGAGCTCTCACATATGTTGTAAAACAAACTTATTTTAAGAATTTTACTCTCAATAAAATTATATTTTTTTATTCTTTGTGTTGGCCCTTAGTGGCCTCTTGTATATGCACTTTAAGTGCTTCTGTTCCATGGTGAACCTTGATATATTGTGTATTGGAATGCCATTGTTATGACTTATATGCTTTCGCCCATTGGTTCATGATAGAGCAAAATTCTTAAGAGAAACTTGTTTTACAATATATGTGAGAGCTCTATTTATAAAACCAAAATGGTACATATGGGAGGCAATCCAGCTAGTTGTTGCTGCATCCAACTGTATTTAGTTGGATTATCCCAAAATTGATTGACTAAAGACAAAACATTAATAAATACAAAATACAGAATGTAAAATAGAAAAGACAAAAAAGGCATGTGCAGTCTTTAGTAGGCTGTGCCTATTACAACAAAATAAAAAGACTGGTGTGTCCCTAATAGGCACAACCTATTATATGTGTAAAATGACCAAAATACCCCCATTGGGTAAATTAATTTACATATACAAAAATATATATATTTTAACATCCCCTTCAAAATGACTGTGATATTACTAAAATTTTGCTAAAAAAACATAAATCGAGGTGCGGGAAGGGCCTTGGTGAAGAAATCTGTCAACTGACATTCAGAAGCCACATAGGGTAGCTCAATAGTTCCACACATATATTTTTCTCTCACGTAATGACAATTCATCTCTATATGTTTGGTACGCTCGTGAAAGGTGTGATTGCTAGCATTATAAATAGAACTCTTGTTGTCGCAACACATCTTCGTAGGTTCAGAGATAATTAATCTCATATCTTTGAGAAGGCTCCTTAAATAGATGATCTCCATCTATATTCAGCTTCAGTAAACGATAGGGAGATGGGTCTACAAGGTTAAAACCAAATAAGATGGATCATTAGAAAGATATAAGGCTAAGTTAGTAGCTAAAGGATATTCTAAAAAATATGGCATAGATTATCAGGAGGTATTTGCCCCGGTAGATCCTATCACTGTTGTTAGAACCCTTATAGCTTTAGTCTCAATTAGGAAGTGGCATATATACCAATTTGATGTCATTAAATGGTAATCTTAATTAGGAAGCGTACATGGAACCCCCTCCAAGCGATGAAATTGAGCAAGAAAAGGTTATTCGACTTAAGAAAGCTTTATATGAGCTTAAACAAGCCTCCAAAGTATGGTATGATAGGTTCAATAGTATAATGTTGAATCTTGGTTATAAATTTTGTTATTCTGATACTACGCTTTTCGTTAAAAGTTATAATGATGGTATTAGATATGTTGATGACATGATTATTACATGTAGTGACAAGAAAGGAATCCGTGAGATTAAGAATATTCTTAAAGATCATTTTAGTATGACTAACCTTGGCTATCTGAGATATTTTTAACGTATTGAAGTTTTTGTTGTTTTTGCCAAGGATATATATCTTGTCGCAGGTGAAGTTGGTTGCTGAAATCATTGCAAGGTCTGGAATAACTGATGAAAAGATTGTTGATACGCTAGAAGTTATAAATATCAAACTGAGGCTGGAAGATGGAGTGCTCCTTGAGGATCCAACTCCCTATCGACAATTAATTGGTTGCTTGACATACCTATTAATTACTAGACCAGATATTGCTCATGTGGTTCATTCTGTAAGCCGGTTTCAGCATACTCCTACAACAATACAGATGAGTGTTGTTCTTCATATTGTCAAATATATCAAAAGCTCTACAACTACAGGCCACCTCCTTGAATTTAATTGCTTATACTAATGTTGACTAGGGTAACCCTAATGACAAAATCTCAACCATTGACTTTTGTGTGTTTTTAAGATTCTCTCTTTTCATGGAGGTGTAAAAAGCAGCACAGAAGATCTCCCTATCGTCTACAAGTTGAATATAGAGCAATGGTTGTCACCACCATGGAGATCATCTGGTTGAGGAGCCTTCTCAAAGATATAGGATTAATCATCTATGGACCAACGAAGATGTGGCAACAAAAGTTCTATTTATATTACTAGCAATCACACCTTCCACGAGCATACCAAGCATATAGAGATGGATGGTCACTATGTAAGAGAAGAATATCTGCATGGAACTATTGAGTTACCCTATATGACTTCAGAATGTTAGTTAGGAAATTTCTTCACCAAGGCCATTTCTGCACCTCGGTTTATGTTTCTTCTTAGCAAAATTTCGGTAATATCACTGTATGTATGTAAACTAATTTACCTAATAGGGGTATTTTGGTCATTTTACTTATGTAATAGGTTGTGCCCAATAGGACACAACGGTAGTTTTTATCTTGTTCTAATAGGCACAGTCTACTAGAGACTGCACATGTTGCACATGCATTTTTTTGTCTTTTCTATTTTATATTTTGTATTTATTAATGTTTTGTCTTTAATCAATTAATGTTAGGACAGTCCAACTAGTTGTTGGACTGCTCTCAATGGTCATAAATATGACTGTTGGAGGAAGTCCAGCAGCTAGCTGGACTGCCTCCCATATGTATCATTTTGGCTCTATAAATAGAGCTCTCACATATATTGTAAAACAAGCTTCTCTTAAGAATTTTGCTCTCAATAAAATTATATTTTTTTACTTTTCGTGTTGGCCCTTAGTGGTCTCTTGTGTATGCACTTTGAGTGATTTTGTTTCATAGTGAACCTTGATATATTTTGTATTGGAACACCATTGTTGTGACTTGTATGCTTCCGCCTATTGGTTCGTGACACCAGACCAACTTCCATTTGTTTGCTCATATCTAGCTAGTCTAGGTAATATAAATCTCCTTTTCTATGGGCAAATTCAATCCTCCTTCCTGAAAGTTGATCCTGCACAACATAATCAGTAGGAGAGAAGGTGACATTACAATTGAATTTAGTTATTTCACTAACACAAATGAGGTTCACAGCTAAAGAAGAAACATGATACACTTGTGAAATATTAAAATTACTTAGACTCATGAACTGTCATATGATAGGATGCTCCTGAGTCTATTAACCAACCATGGGGACTATTAAGAATGCTTTCATAGGCAGTACTAGAGGACGAGGAGGGACTAGAAAAAGGAGCAATGGCAGACTGCCCAACAAGCTGAAGCTGATGAATTTATTGTTGCATCTGCTCCAACAACTGAAGATGAGTACTACCCACATGCGCAGTTGAACTGGACACAGAGAAAACAACGGTCTGAGGACCAATGCTGATCACATCTTATGAAACATTTTATGTCTTAAAGCTCTCTTTTGCAGTAGAAGCGACAACTGCTACTCATTTCTTCTTCTTACTAAGAACTGGATACGAGTTCTTCATGTGCTCAAGGCCTTTACAAAAATGCCACTGAATGGATCTCATGTCTCTACGACCTCCACTAGGTTGACCTCCTCCTCTACCCCCAAATTAACGAGCCACGGCAAGCACATTCTCTGCTGGAGACTGGACTAAGAAACTTAAGCTTAGTCTCTTCTGCAAAAAAGTTCCCCCAATGTCTGCATCAAACTGGGTAGGAATAATCGATAAAGGATGTTGTGCATACTATCAAATTCATGACGGAGTGCCTTGAGAAAGTCAATCACATGCTTTTGATCTCTAGCCTATGCATCCGGATTATTGCAATCAACACACTCATTACACTTATCACCCTTAGTGATAGTTATCATGGACTTCAATGCATCTGATGCTTGATGGAATCGAGCATAAAAATCCTGAATGGACTCATTTCCCTGCCTTAGAGCCTTCAACTCCTGCTCTAATTAATTCCTCTTAGCCCAGTTAGACTGCTCATATACTTGCTTCAAATATGCCCAAGCATCTTTGGTGGCTTCGTACTTCATAATATTTACAAATATATTATGTTCTATGGAGCCAAGTAGCCTGGGCCTCACCTTTGCATTGTCCCTTTCCCTCTCAATGATTCCACATAGTTAGCCTCTCCCTTCTTAGGCTTAGCTTTTGCACCATCTAGATACCCAATGTATCCATATCCCCTAATGATGCTTCGCATAAACTTTTCCCAATATGCGAAATTTGTCCCATCCAATTTCACAGAAATAATATGAATGTTTTCTTTCTTCTCCATACTCAACCACAACCCCCAAACTACAAGATTTAATAACCCTGCACATAGAACAAACAAGCAATACACACTTCCAAGTAATAGATATTGTTGTGCTACAACACCCCGCACAAAAATATCAAGAAGACAACCACAACAAGAATAGCAGCAAGATACACTATATGCAGATGTGAAACAGCCTCACTCAGATTATCAGCACATATATCAAGAATCCACACCCACATACAATCAACTACTTGGTTGCCGAAGCCCAAAGCTGAAGATATTGGAAACTATTACTCACACCCAATACCAAATGGTGAGTAAATAGTGGCAAGGAACGCAACACTTCAAACCCAACACAAAATCAACTGCAAACAGGCAAACACACCAAAATGGAGATGCTGATATGCACATGGAGCAAAGAAAGCAGTTACTGTCAGTAGTAACCACTCCAAAATGGACAAACTCAAAAATCTTCTCAAATAACCTCACCAACCACTTTGTACATCTTATACTAAAAATGATCCCAATACATTCATTCGCAGTCATCCAAACCCATCCACCAGATCAAATCAGATAGAATACTCAAAACTGGTCCAGTTTATCACTGTTTTCAAAAATTCCAAGAAAAACTTATAGAAAATCATAAACTGAACCGATCAGCCCGATTCTTGATTCAATAGGTCTCTAAAATCAAGAGTTATTGAATCCCCTATCTAATCTGATCAAACCCTTACAGTGTACAGACCTTGCTGACATCAACAACCTAGTGAAGGCACGAGAATGAAGCTTCCCTCTCAATCTTCTTCTCAACAAAGATATGGCTCTGATACCATATCACAAATGCAAACATTAGAGTAACTGCAATGAGGAAGAAGAGAGAAGGGAGAGGAATAACAAGAACTTCATTAGCTTGCTAAATGAGAAGGAATACATCTTAAAAGGACGACCCCATTTTGGTTTCACTACAGGACAAAAACTGTTGACTCTCTAATGTCCTACTAAAATACAAAAATACCCCTCATAAATAATCGATATACAAGACAGAAGAGAGTAGCAGAAAACTAACAATACATATGGTACACCAGTATATTACAAGACTTACACTTCTCAACAGAGGTATATTACAAGACTTACACTTCTCAAGAGAGGCCATGATGATGGTGGTGGTGGTAGGGGTGGTGCAATGGTGGTGATGGTAGAGGTGAAGAGAGATGGTCGTGGCTAAAAGGAAATCAAATAAATAAAAGAAGAAAAGAGAAACAGGCCTCCCCTTATTTTTAAAATGGGAATGAATTTTTATTTATTTTGAAGCTTCTAAGACAAGCTATTTACAAAACAATACAAATGGAAGCCAAGTAATTAGTTTTCTTGTTACTCCTTTTTAACAGTTAAACTAAGAAGATGGTTAAAATTTTCTCAATTTAGAATTTAGTGTTTCCCATAGCTTTGCCATATGTCATGTTATTTTGTAGAAAACAGAATTATGTCAACAAACAAAGCTGCTATGCTATCTTCTTAAAAGATCAGCATTCTTTCTTAATATACTTCAAAAATCAAAGTGATTTAGAAAATTTTAGCATATTAAACCTTATCTATTTCCTAGATAATAATAAATTTGACCTAATAAAAATAATCTATCAGTTAAAAAACATCCAAATAGACCAAACCACTTTACAGAAAAAATAAATGTGTTATGTTGCTTGGAAGTTCAAGACATATTCTTACTAGAAGATATGTGTTGGCTGTTTTTGTCAGCTAATTATGCGTCATCTTAAATTGCAATAAGCTTGTCAAGTCGCATTCTTTCTGAAGTACCATTCTGTCATGAAATATTCCCACTTTGAAATTCTGTTATCCCTTGAGGTTCCAAGATTTGTTTTCATTTCATGTACATCTTCATAAAACCCAATATATGATCCTTGTAAGAAATTTTATCTACTCTAAGCAGTACGAATATTGTTACCACAATTCATGTGTGTACCTGGGTTCAATATTAACAAAGAATGAACAAAGAAAAAACATACCCGAAAAAGACTTGATGCCCATTCATCAACCACAGCCTGTTACATGAATTTTTCATTAATTCACTCAAATATTATCAACAACTTTAACAATAATTACAAGTGCAGTCATCTAAGCTGGCAACCTAAACTAGATATATTCACCAGAAATATTATAATTCATCCTGCTATATAGCCTATAGGATAGATGTATTACAGGAAGATCAGTGTTCAGATTTGCAGCTTTTCGTAGAAACCCTGCAAGATAACGTAAAATGTAGATATCTAATGCAATAGCAGCTTGAACACCAGGCCTCTGAACCTTGACAGCAACAAGCTGCCCACTCGACCGAAGCCTAGCTTGATAAACCTGAGAACAAAATTTAAAAGAATTAATTTTAACGATGAAACTCAGTAGCTACAAAAGCTACAGTATATGAATCCTTAAGAACGATCTTTCTAATTACCTGTCCAAGGGATGCTGCTGCAACCGGATTTGGTGATATTTCTGAAAAAAGCATATCTAATGGTAACCCAAGTTCTTTCTCCACTATACTAAAAGCAATTTCTGTAGAAAATGGTGCAATTTGGTCTTGTAGCAATGAAAGCTCGTCAAGATAAGCTGGTGGGATAATATCCTAGAAAAGAAGCTCATGTATTAAGAAGCATGCTAAACAATGAAATGAGCAAAAAATAAGATAAATACAGGCAGAAGTTTTGGGAGATAAAGTAAGAGAAGGCTTTCAGACCAAATATCATACAAATTAGCAGTCTGCAGCTGGAATCTTCATGCTCAGGTGTAGTAATTGTAGCATTTTGGAGAATACTATGAACCAGTATTGCAGGGACAATACAATGATAAAATCACAATGCATCAGATCTGTGCATTCCATTGTTTGCTAAACCACCAGCTTCCAAAACGCAAGATGATGAATACAATTTTAGAACATTCCTAGAAAAAAATGAGTGTACAAAGCATAGTGAATTTAGAAAAAAAAAAGATGTAAATTATGGTAAAATCACTTGACTTAAAGTCCATGTCCATCCAAGATAACTTTCATTGCAACTATGTAGTCAAAAGCGTTAGGCGGTGCCTAGTCAGTAGACCCTTAAAAAGATTAGTCGAGGACTAGGCGGACTAGTCGGTACCCCAATTAAATATAAAAATGTACACAAAATATACATTAAAATATGTTTAATTCTTTTACTAATAAGATGATTTCATTACACAAGTACAAAATTACACATGCTTTCACAAAATATATTAATATACATAACCAGAATATACATATATATTATTATACACACAAATATATATATATATATATTTCAATTATTCATAACATATTCAGTATAATAAACAAAATATGTTTTCAACCTTTCACATAAGCACAATTACACATACATATATAAATAACATATTACATAATTCATAATGCTAAACATGCTTTCAGACTTTTATAGAAAAAATCATCAAAAACAAAGTAACACACACATATATAAAAAACACAATCAATTAAAATTAATTATGCATGCTTTCAATGTTTCACAGAAAAAATCCCAAAAGCAAAGTAGCACGCACACACACATATAAATATAATAACTAAGCATGTGTTCATGATTTCCCAGAACAAATCACACACACACACACACACACATATAATTATATATACAAGAAAATAACAATATATATATATGAATAATAAATAACTAAACTGCCCTCATGCCTAGGCAGAGGCAGCTCAGTCGGTGCCTAGTCGGCAAAATTGATACCTTTACCCACCTAGGAATTGCAAAGCCTAGGCGTTTTACTTAGCTTAGACCAACTAGGCGGCCTAGTCGGGGCTTTTGACTACATAGCATTGCAAATTCTGGAAGTTAAAGTTCTCCATCAATAAAGTCATCAGTTAAAGATCTTCAAGTATGACATATTCCCAGGCTTAGTAGCAAGTGCTGTTCCCACTGTTTAGCAGAAAAGCAAAAAGATGTTTGCAGTTATAACTGTTATTAATTAGTAATGTATATGAATATAAAAATTTATTTGCACAACCTCGTAATATTAGAACTGTAGCTAGAGAAACTTCACTCGTAAATATCTTTTAAGTTAGACATGGCCCCAGAACATGCTTTTATCTTTGTATTTGCCCATTTGCTCATAATCAAGATTTTAAAGAATACAAGTCCAGTATATATTTCTAGTGTGCGATTCCTTCTATGGATATCTGATCACAAAGGTATTTTCTGTATCACTATTACATGAATCGGATGAAACCAGCTTTCCCTTAACTAGATACCCTTTCTTTGTGCCCTTCTTGCTATTTCTCTTTCTCTAATCATTTCCACATGGAGGACCATCAATACTGACATGGTAGAAGAGCTCTTATAGTTCATCATTCTGTTGCTCCTATGATTTATAATTATTTGTAGATTGATAGATTGAACTGATGCAACCAGACAAAGGATATAGTGACTTGAACAGAATAGAACCATAAGCACCCTCAATTTTCCAAGGTTTACACATTCAGAGAGATATTTTGAAGCAATAGAAGGCAATAGAAATGGTGTTTCATTAGCCTTACCATGACTTAATAGCAAGTACAATCTAGTAGAAAATCAAATTGTGGTAGTGTCTTATAGCTACTGACTAAATAAACTGAAAGAATTTGCATCAAATTTTCACTCCAAGAAGTAAAAAATGGTATCGAACTTACAGCCCGAGATGAAACGGCCTGAGCAACTTTGACAAAAGCCTGTCAAAAATGCATTTTAGGTCAAATTAGGTGCAATTTAAATTATTGTACAAAAAAGGAAAAAAACTATGTTATCCAGCTTAAATTTAGTTTTGGTTATGAAACACCACCAACAAAATATTTCAAGAAATCTTTATTTCAGGCATCTGAGGGTCAGACTTGACAGACACTGAAACTTGGTTGAAAAAAAGTAGCCAGAAAAAGCAAAGAATGGATAGAGCATCAATACCCAAGAATCCATTCCAGTATGGTGTTGAAGGAGTGTCAGAAGACCGGGGCCTGATTTCCTAATTTCAAGTTAACAACCTTGACAAGAATGATTTGTTTCTCTATGTTATCCAATTTGGCCTTTTCCTGTGAAACGGTAATTGATTAGTTACTGAATTCCCTTGGCATGGGTCCTCTTTCACGTGCTCAGTTATTCTCATGGTTAGTACCTTAGGGGAAGCACTTAGTGCCACAAATAGCAGAATAAAGTATTAATGTGGCCATTCTATGTGTGCTCCAAGGAATTGAAGATGGCATAACTCCCATTATTTTGTTGTTGCACCTACTTGCTTTTCCAATCAGGTTTAGATGAGGGATGGATATAATCAAGGCTCTTTGTTATATAATGTTAACCAAGCAAGGGATATATTTGTCTTCTTTCTAGTTTTGGCCCACCAATAACTTGCTGTCGAACAGCTTGCCATTATGCATTCCCTTCTTAATATAACTTCCTAAAGCAAATTCATATACAATGCACTAAGGGTGTACTTGGAAACACCTAGTGTTGCAATATGCATTGCAATATTGGGTCACATTACAATACTTTAAAAATTCATGGGACATGGATACTTGTGGTTTGAAATATTGAACCAAAAAAAATGGGAAGAGGAAAATATTTAGGTAGAACCTATATAATGGATATACAGTATCACAATATACAAAATGCCTTAACATCGAAAACTACTTGTTCCCTTTTTTCCTTCTCATTTCCTGAAACTAGGAAATTGGCTAGCCCTTAAATCTCCACAAAAATAGGCAATCGCCATATACCCCACTTTTCTTTCTGGACACGTCATAATTTTACTATAATAAATAAAAATTATAATACCTTTAGTTCAAAAACTACAAAGTTAGAAGCTCAGAACATTCATGTAATCTAGCAATGTATGTGTGTCAACCATTTAAAAGGACAACAGGTGTATAATTGTTACAATTAACAATCTAATATGTGTGGCTCGCTAGTGGACTGTCAACAACAAACATACAGGTCCGAGTTCCACCAACAGCAATCTAAGCTCTGCTGCTCTAACCTGTAAAGAGGAAAATAGATCTTGTCACATGAAAAATATAATGATGCAATAATAAACTTTTTATAATGCAGTCTAGAAACAACTAAAAGGCAAGCTAGTGTCTGAAATAGGAATCAAGTAACCTCATAATTAATAACAAACAGAAGATAAAATACAATAACTAAAATTTGTGCTTTGAGACGCTAAAAGACCAAGTTTCAAGAAGACCTTGTTGACCATGCTTCGCATCTGAAATTTTTTCACATATTTCATTAAGGCTCAACATGCACTAATAAACAAAATAAATATATATATAAAGGAAATGTTCTTTAAAGCCATACTGTCACAATGTGCACATGATGTTCTATCTTTTTTTAGCAAATGGTATCCACTATCCAGTCGCTATTTGTTTATGTATAGTTTCTTAGTTATAGGCATGCATATATACAGTCTTTGAGAATTTAGGTCATTTTTATGCTTTTTTCAAGAAAATTCAGATCATTATTTTGTTGTGAACATGTTTGAAGCTTATGTACTTAAAATGGCACGGGAATCAGGCCTTGTGTTGTCAGCTTTAAGCACTATCTAACAACTGCAATAACCAATTCCATAACTAAACTTCCATTAGAGTTGACTTAAGGTTTCAACTTTCACTGCTAGAATCATTTGATTGCATGCAATATGACTAATCGTGCTATCAAGGAAAAATAACACAAACATACCCGCACCCTTATTTAGATCAAAAAAGAGTAATACAGTATAAGAAGAATTTTCAAACAATTTGGTCAAATTAGTCCAATACCATGTCTGCCCTAAATTAACTTGCATGGCTGCCATGACCTCTTCAATATCCACCAAAAAAAATTTGTGGTAGATTTTTCCACTATCATATAGTAATTTACTCCAAAAGATTTTTTCATGCAATTTTGTTTAGTTTTCCAATTTGTATCTGATACAACAACAACTACGCCTTCATCCCAAAACAATTGGGGTCGGCGATATGAACCAACAAAGAAAATCATTATGGGTCTTCCACATGAATCCTTCTCCTCCATTCATTTCTATCCAATGCCATGTCCTCGGTGAGGTTCAAAGCATTCATATCCTTTCTTATCACCTCCATCCATGTCTTCCTAGGCCTACCCCGACCTCTTTTAACTAATATATTTTCCCATTTCTCCATCCTTCTAACTGGAGCATCATTAGGCCTTCGTCGAATATGTCCAAACCACCGTAAACGATTCTCTCTCATCTTATTTTCAATGGGTGCAACGCCTACCTTCTTACGTATCTCCTCGTTCCGAATCTTATCTTTTATTGTATTTCCACACATCCATCTCAGCATACGCATCTCAGCTACACTCATTTTTTGAATATGATGTCTCTTGGCAGCCCAACATTCTGTACTATATATTAAAGCGGGCCTAATAGTCGTCCTATAAAACTTTCCCTTCAACCGCAATGGCATTCTACGATCGCACAACACTCCAGTTGCACTCTTCCATTTCATCCACCCAACCTTTATCCTATGATTTACATCTCCATCAATTTCTCCATACTTTTGAATGATAGATCCCAAATATTTGAAAGACTCATCCACCGGTAATTCGTGCTCACCAAGCTTCACTACACTCCCATCACTACTTCGTTGCTTACTTAATCGACATTCCATGTATTCTGTCTTACTCTTACTCAACTTAAAACCTCTTGCTTCCAATGTCTGTCTCCATAATTCTAACTTAGCATTAACCCCAACTCTAGACTCATCAATCAAAACAATATCATCAGCAAACAACATACACCACGGCACAATTTGTATCTGATCATTCAAAATAATTGGTTTAAATTTGGATATCAACAAACATATGAATTTTACAATATGCATCCATCAGGACACATCCATAATTGTCAGAGTTCAACCTGGGAAGATGAACATGATACCACCACATGAATACACACACACACACATGCACAGGTGTGGTTGTGAATGTCCAAGGCATTTTATAAACAACGTTGAATATTTTTTTGTATTTTTCTTGCAGGAGGTTACTAAAATGCTTTGGCAGTCCATGCAACATGAGAAGTGACCATAATCTTGTGTCCCTTAACAACATATTGAGTGTTAATGAATCGTATAAATATTGAGGGTTGTCAGTCCATTTTGTGGCCTTTAACAACATATTGAGGGTTTTCAGTCCATTTTGTTAAAAAATGATGTATTCTCTTCCTTTAAGATCTACATAGTTTTCATTCTTGTTCGGCTGCCAAACTTTGGTATGGAAAGATATCTTTTGGAATTGTGAAACTAAGGATTGATAGAGGTCCGTAGCTAGCCATAACTTAGGAACGTAGTTGCATGCTGCCGTTTCTGAAATTTCAAAAAAATTGTAACTAGCTAAAGAGACATTCTTGAGGATATGTCTCTAGGTGCTTGATCTCGAACTCCAAATAGCGTACTCCAGTCCAGTCATGTGTTTTCAACAAGATATACATCCACCATTTGATCCGAATCAAATCCAAATGCTTTAATTACTCTCCACGACATACTCCAATACACTACTGACAACCCTTGTATGCCATAGGATGTCCATCTCATGCACATAGGGTAGTAGGTCTCAAAGCTTCAATATTTTACAAATTCTAGGTACTAGGTTTTTTTTTGGGTCCAAGTCCCCAAAATCCCCTACTAGAACCTTTTCAATTGTTCTTGTCAGACTTTAGGCAAAGAATTCTCTAAAGCCCCCATGACACTCATGATGACTTGAACTTCAATTTCTCTACTTTGTCTACATGATAAAGTTTGAGCCCTGTCGTACCCATGCCTCACTACATCACTGTTGCTCCTTGCCAATTGCCATTAACCATGATCTTAACCCCCATAGAAGTGCTTATGGACTCCACTGGGAGAGACACATCCCCTTCCAAAAGCCCTAGATTATGGGCTCTAAAATCCTAATTGTGGGCTTCAAAGCTAACCGTTTATTATCCGTTTTTAGAGTCAGCATGTCTTCCCTAAATCATCACAACCGCCATGGGATTCATACCATTTTCATCACAATAAAATTATTCTAATTGTTGTGTCTTCTGAACCGACTCCTAACATTCATTTCTTCCCTTCCTATCGATGTCCTTTCAAA
Organism: Nuphar pumila; assembly: GCF_984573655.1. NCBI lineage: Eukaryota > Viridiplantae > Streptophyta > Magnoliopsida > Nymphaeales > Nymphaeaceae > Nuphar > Nuphar pumila. Next base: position 62,827,748 of record NC_143265.1, read on the forward strand.
CAGCCTCTATTATTGATCCCTTATGATAGCACCCCACTCCACACAAATCTTAGCAGTCAAATTAGTAGCGATGAGAAACAACCATTTTTCACCATCCACAAAATCTGAAGCTCATGCATACATTTATTATTCTATATGGGACAACATCTAAATTAGGATACGTGGTTATTCGTTATGGTTTGTATAATGAACTGGTTTTCCACCACGCGAACAGCTGCATATATAAGGCAGAACAGACCTTGGGCTCGTGTTGAAGAGGATGAATATTTCTCCATCCAAGATTCCTCAAGGGCCTACTTCAGGTGCACCCACTCACCCAGAAAAATGAGATAAGCTGGGACACTGAATTGTGTAGCACAACAAAATATCCCAAGTGAGCATAGGTTTCTTTCCTTTTCTGGATAAATGGGTGCCTCAAACTAGCATTGGTTAAAAAAAATCCTATATTTCCTTTCTTCACTTCAATAGTTCATCATTTGTAGTATGAATACAAGTAATAAACAGGCCATTTATAGATCGTTATGCATTAAGCGTATCACACTAAAGTGACAAACCACCACAAGGCCGCAGTTCATCCAGACACATAAGACAATACGACAAGCCAAGAACACAAAATCAACAAATCAGAAATTTTCCAAATGCTCATTGCACAAGGCACGCGAGAAACAGATTGAAAGAGAAAGCAACAACACCAAACGAAACGTCTTTACCTTGAACACCTGGTCCGATCTACCGAGCAAACCGTCGACATAACGAAACGCGAACCAGCGTCCAAAGGTGAGGACGATTTGCAGGAGGCGACGGAGGAGAAGGAACGGCCTCCGGCTGTAAATGGCAGAGATCCTTGGGAGGTCGTAGGAATCCAGGAAGGCGGCCTCGGAGCCGGCCGTGCCCTCGAAGACGTAGCCGGAGTACTTGGTGAAGGAATCCTCGGCGTCCTTCGAACCGAGAAGGGCCCGCGGGGAGGGCAGGGAGCGGCGGGTCGGGGATCGAAGGAGAGGGCGGGAGGAGGAGGAGAGGGTTTGCAATTCGGAACAAGGGATGGAGTTGGAAGAGAGAGCGAAGGAGAGGAGGGTCAATGGACTTGGCGGGGAATGGAGTATCATTTTTTTTTCCTTTTTTGTTCTTTCCTTCTTTTAGTAGTCAGGACGACAGAGAGAGAAAACCAGAGAGGATAGAATGATATGGAGGAGGGAGTTTTATCCGAAAGCGTTATATATGCAGCGGAACGGATGATCAACATTTTTCAAAATCTTCTCCTTACCGTCCCTTGTTTTACATGCACTTTGGTCAAAGTCCAGGGATGGACCGGGGCGGGGGACAAGGTCTCCACCCCGCCCCATCTCAAAATCCAAACCTCCATCTCCACACGGGGATGGATTTTAACCTTCACCCCCTGCCTCCATATCCGTTTCATGTCCTCCATCCTCAGTCCAAACGGGACGAGGCAGGGCAGAGCCCAGTTTCACCTCAGTCTATTGTCATCCCTTAGAAGGATTGGATGGGGCGGGGCAAGGTGGGAATCGGTACGGGGATAGGGCAGGGGAAAGCATAAGTCCATCCCCGCCTCCATCCTGCACCAAGATGGATTTTAACCTTCATCCCTGCCTCTATCCCCCTTTCATGCCCTTCATCCTCAGTCCAAACGGGGTGAGGCGGGGCGGGGCTCCATTTTCCCCAGGTCAACTGCCATCCAAGTATTGACTTGGACTATCACTGGGTCAGATCCGTATCATGCATCGGACCCAAACAGATCCTGAATTCCCAGTTGTGAGCTTAAAAATACTGATTCAAAACTGATCGGCGAACCACAACTTAATAGTATACTCATCGGGCTCGGGTTACAATTTTCTCTGTCTTGTTTGACTCAACCCAACGTAGCCATGCTATTTTGTTATTCACTTTTTAAGTGAGAGAATATATTGTTATTTTGTCCAAGTTGGGATTGGGTCTTCATTCTCTTAACTGGGTAAAGCCCAATGTGACCAGACCCAACTCTACATTATTTGGATAGGCTCAATGGGTCAATATCCAAATGCAGCAGTCACCTTAATTAGGCTGGGACCAATAGATCCTTATGTAGGTATGGATATGCTGAGACCCATTTGAAGCCTAAAAGACAATCAATTAAACAAGTTTTTTTTGCAAATTGGTTCCCACCTGATTCGTGATTTGCAAAATAGTTCAGTCATGATACAATTTTGTAAATTGGTCCTTGCTTTTTTGGCCGTTTGTGCAAAATAGCTTTTCTGTTAAGAGGCCGTCAAGCTAACCATGGTCAGAGATTGACCGGGGTTAAAAGTGACGGAAAATTACTTCCGCATCCCCGTCTCTTAATTGCACATGTTAAAACCCTTAGCCCTCTCTCTCTCTTATGTATGACCAAGATTTCCCTAACCCTCTGTTTCCCCCCAACCTTCTCTCGCACAAATCATAACTGAACTCAAACATAGGCCAAATCGGTTTGAATACACTTTATTTTAAAATATCGATTCAAAAATCAGTCTTGTGAAACCCAACACGAACTGAACTCAAGATCAGTTTGAATATGTTTGTTTTCAGACTTGATTCAAAACTTTATCTTGTGAAACTGAACATGAACTGAACCCGAACTAACCCAATAGATGAGGTACGGTTGGGAATGAACCGATCCATCATTTCTTGGAGTGTGGGGCCGGTGAGGAATCAAAATCAGCACGAGGATTTTGTCCACGCAAGAGGAATATATATATATATATATATATATATATATATATATATATATATATATATATATATATATATATATATATATATATATATAACTGGGAGATGCAAAAGTTAAGGGGGAATCAAGGAAACAGCAAAAATCATTATCATTAGGAGATTGCTTCCCTCAAAATGATGTTATCATCTTCTTCCTTGTCTCTCTTAATTCTTCCCTAGGGTTTCTTCTGACATGAGAGGCAGATCACTTCTCACTGAAAGGAAGCAGATCAGGTCATGCTGAACGTGAGCGTTTTTACTCATGCCGTGGCCGTCTGTTTGCGTTTTGGATGAATGCCACGTGGTTTTGTTGACTTTTGAGCTTTTTAAAATGCAAATGAGATGGCCACGATGTCAGCACATGTTCAGCATGACCTGATCTGCTTCCCCAAAAGAGACATCAATTGCGAGTCTCAACTAAATCTCATCCCTAGTTGGTGATTGTTAATTAATGGCAATTGGAGGATCACTCATTCTCCTCACGCTGCATTTGGTATCAAAGTGTGAAAATCTAGGCACTGCACGAACAAGTATTCTAAGAAAGTTGGATAATACTAGTGAAAAATGACAGTACTGTCTTTGCAAAATGCCCCAGAATTTGCAAAAATTCACCTCACATCCAAAATCGCTGATGCCCACGATTATCGCTGATGCCCACGATAATTGGTACGTTGTTTATGACCTTTTTATCCTTCGCACTAGCCAACCTCTTGAGATTTTGCACGATATTGGTACGTTGTTTAAATATCGCAAAACTCTCACAAAAAAGGTAGATTCACACGATAATTGTGATGACCTCACCAATCTGGCTTCTTATTGCTCCAAAGCTTTCAATAAGGCCCATAAGAAGCCGATCTTGTTGTTGTAGATCATGGACAACTTTCATTGCCCGCAAAAGCATGTAGGCAGGTCGACATATGAGGCCAACTCATTCGAAATCCCCTTCAACTTGGTAAAGTCACCACAAACAATTGCAGTTTTTTGAGGTTTATGACTTCCTTTTGAATTTAATAGATGTGAGCAGAGAAACTATTGCTCAACTCATTCGAGACTTCTGCTACCGAACTTGTGTGTATAATGCTGTTGGCCAAAATCTACGTGAAAGAAATTTAAGATCCACAATAATACCAGTATTATTGCCATACCTTTCTCATGCAAGTACAAGCTTTGGCAACTTAGTAGGTTTTGGATGGATCCATTAATGAGTGAAAATTGATTGTATTGTAAGATAAATTTGATGTGTTACAATTTGCCAAAATATGCCCGATGACCAATTTTGTAGGTTTTCAACATTTTTAGGACCTCTCTACCCTTAGCACTAATGAAACTTCTTGATTTTTACGCCTTACGTCACAACGCTCTACAAATCTTGTTAAATCTCATTAAAAATAGAATCTATACTATATTTTTGCAGAAATTATTTCTTATATATAATACAAAAATCATGATACTTCTTACGAATTTCATCAAGACTTTCGTGTTGGTGGTTGTGAAAGTCTGTTTGTTCATGCAGAATTCATCTTTTGAGAAACTCACAAACTTTCGCATGTGAAATTTCATGTTTAGCGTGCAAATTTAAGTAAATATATAAGTGATTAGAGTGTAAATTTTGTCAAGAGTTTTGCATTGGTTGTTGTTGTTGACTTTAAGTGATGCAAGATTCTATTTTAGCGTGTGAATTTATGTGATTATAATGCAAATTTTTTCAAGAGTTTCTCATTGTTGGTTGTGAAATTCTTGAAATGTTTGCAATACTACTAAAAGGTTTGTGAAAATTGTTAAGTTTTGCAATAGATGATGTGAAATTCTTTTTTACCGTGTGAATTCTACAAGCATTAAATGCGACATTTTGTTTTTTAAAACCTTTTCTGCGCAATTCAAGGTAATTTTCGCATAACCTAAGATTCTTGTGGTCTCCAATTGGTGGTCCCCAAACTACTTTATCTCTAGATAAAACTTCGACGGGGTGGTATCCCTTGTGGTAAGCGAGGTCTTGTATCAAGATTAAGGACCTGAAGGAGCTTAAATCTTGCGATTGCAAATAAATTTTGAACTTGAATTTGGATTTAGACCTTAGACTTTCGGTTTTGGTTTGGTTTGGTCTTTGACCTTTTGTTCCTATAATGCTCCGAGATTTTTAACCACAGTGAATTTTACGTGAAAATTAAAAAAAAAAATCTTTATTGAAATCATCAGCAAAAATATTTTCAAACAAGGGTTCAAAACATCGACGAGATAAGTTGCATATAAAACTGACTCTAATAAATTCAAACGAGGATAACATGACACAAATAAAATATTTTCATTCAAAAGAACAATGTATCATTTAAAATATTGCAAAACCAATACAATGTCATGCGTCTCACAGCCCGCGTGTGAAAACATGCTCGTACACGGCTTTCAATTGGGTGAACTTGGATTTAGCTAGATTAAGGGATTGGACAATCCTCTGAAATTCATAAACAGCAACCAACACTGATGTATGCAACAACACTTGTCTCTCATTTTCTTCAGAAAACTATTACCAATGCAGTACAATTATCCTTGCTACACCGCTCACGAACAGCTTCTTGAACAAGGCACTTACTCATACAGGTCTTCCTGCATATGCAACGTAACATATTTAAGTTCTCTTATTGTGCTAAGAAGTCCATCTTCATGTCAAGCAACTACTAAGTCATAGATCACAGGGAAATTTAGCCCAACTGATGCCAACAGGAACAGATGCATGTGCAGGTCAAGCGTGTGTCTAGATTTGACCCACAAGGCACTGATCAATAATTTATACGGGCAGGTAAAATACAACCCACACGGAGCTGGTCCTAACCCAAATCCAAATGAGCCAATTTGATCAAACCTAAACGCAACAAGATTCAACATGATTGAGCCCTTGTTGGCTTTGACTGTGGCTGTGAATTGGAACGACTATAAGGGATGTAAATGGTATTGATTTGGGATAGATATGACTAAGTCCATTTACTCGATTTTGGTAGACCCTCACCAGCTCCAACACCATGAGATATATGAGTAGCAAATATCTTCATAATACTTTTCGCAAGAGATCGACATTTTTATCTGAAATGCAAGTTGTCCTTAGCAGGAACCATGACATATGACCAACAATTCAAGAGAAAGTTGAAAAGGAAGTTAGCTCCAGGGTAGGATCATACATTATTCTTTCATTTATATCATTGACTATTTCAGTTAGAACGACAAGGTTATGCTATTGCAAAAAGAGGACAAAGCTTCAATCATCTTCTAAGAATCACAGTAAATAATTCAAGGAAGATACGCAGACAAGCTTGCAATAACAACAAAGCACTGGTAAAAATATGATTACCTTCAATAATTTTCCAACAAATTCAACAGCATCACTTGGTCCAAAAATCTGAAGTCCACTAGCCAGTGTGATGAATGAAAGATGACGTCAAATGTTGTTGAATTTGTTGGAAAATTATTGAAGGTAATCATATATAAACTTAGCAATATATATAATGACTATTATTTAAAAAAAAAAACCTCAAGATATCACTTGCAATCTGTGAACTACACTATTAATCATGTAAGAAAGAAAATTTAGTATTGATATAAAGTTCACCTACTGTATGGAAAACAGCGAAAGCGTTTCTCAGGAAATCACTTTCGGGTTAATGGGTCATTTATCCAATTAAATTGTTATGCTTGTGTAGTTGATACGTAAGTAACCCTATGTCGATAATGCGTACATTGTTAGGCTTAATTGAATTCAGTTACGAGTGGTTTGATGTCTGTGGAAAAAAAAATTAAAAATGCTCGTGTTAGTAGCTCACCCAAATACACTTTACCCTCTATTTTGCATAATCGGTCTTATATATGTCTCGTAAATCATTTATATTTTCCTCATTCGAAGGAGTTTTTATGAATGGTTTGCTGTATTGAAAAGCTAACAAAATTTTACATAATCTGTGAAATTTTGGGTCATGTTCTCTGAATATGTACAAAACAATGACAGTCAAAACATAAAAATATAGGCGAACACTAAACGAGTTGTATCTCCCTCGTTCCGTGAAATTTTTATGAGTAGTTTATGGCATCAGAAAGCTGACAAAATTTTCTATATTTTATTAGAAAGTGAGCTCTATTCATAAAATGTACATAATACTATGACAGTCGTAACAACATGTCAGTTTGGGAGCCCAATGAGTCCCAAACCGACTAAGGATTGAGACAATAGTGAATGCAATATATTACTGATTTTCAAATTTTATTTGTTATAAAAAATTTGATACTGTAAATACAGTTCCAACACTGATTTTTGTCACGTGTTGAGTTCCCAAATAAGGGCATGAATTGAATAAGGTGCTCGTTGAACAAATTGGTCTTATTGCAAATCACTATCGAATTGATTGAAATACACATTTAATGGGAATGCATATGGATGCATCTAATTGTGTATGATTAATGCCTATTGATTAATGAATGTTAAAATATGAAATGTAAAAATGTGCAATGGTGTATGACTATTGATTTACATTTGAAATTGTGCATCCATGAGCCTGGAAGGAGGCCAAATCTTTAATTAGATTTGTATTGTGAACTGCATGCACTTAATGAAGTAAAAAGGTTAACCATGTGACACTAAATTATTGTTACTTACAAGGAGAGGATAAGCAATACATATTGGCTTTGTGGATATTATTTTTTAGCACGGAAGGTTCTTTCTCTCCAACCACAAAGGTAGGGAAAGCCTTTACAATAGTTTGTATGGTGGATGATTAGAAACTCGAGTGAAAAACTGATGCATCAGGATAACGGTGTTGGAGTGATCTCTCGATACGGTCGTCCTTCACCCAAGGACTGATAAAAGGTACTTGATCAGGTCCAAAGAAACAAATTGTATGAATACACTACCTGCGCCATGGCCCTAATCTAGGTTATTGTTTGTGTCGTACCCACAAGTCTAAGAAGTAGAAACTTAAATTGATTGTGCATTTAGTTAGTCATGACATTCATCATTTATAAAAAAAAAATATAATTAAAGACAATTAAGTCACTCATGCATAAATAGTCGGTCACTCTATAATGGTAAGTGCATGCATCCTTAACTGCTCATGCATATTAAGTGTACATATATATTTAACTGCTCATGTATGAAAAAACATGTAATTGTTTATGATTGAAAATCATGTGAGAAATTATAATGAATGTATCTTTGAATTGATGATTGTTGTTTACATGTGTGAGTTATAAGAATATTCTTTTGCATACTTGTTTTAATTTACGAGTACTAAATAACATTTTCTACCAAGCTTTCACGAGTCTGGCTTGTCTTATGTGGTTTCAGGTAAATTATGATGTGCAACTGCGAAGCAGATGTAGAATGCTGGGGTAGCGTCGAAAGCCAATCATTTCCTTTTTCAAGTATAGTTTTGGAAAAACAATTTTGTTTTTTCAGAGTGAAAACACTCGAATGTGTATTTTAAATTATTGAAACCGGATTAAATTTTATTAGTGAATGTTATTCACATTTTAATTCAATTATGATGATTGATTGTATTGTAACCCGTCCAGAATGGTTAACCCAAAGAAAAATATTGTTTTCGCTATTTAAAAAAAAATATTAAAAATTTTGGGTTTAAATTATGAGGCGTTACAACTACTCTATTGTGTCCAACCGAGGACCGCACCCTAGACACGTTCAACCCTACCTAAGAGGGACAAGAACCTTAGGTTCGATCCTCTAGCTTCTATCAGGCTTAGACTACAGTACATGTTTGTTGCTTGCTCAGGTCTCCTTTCATATCGAAGTTTTAAACCCTCAAAACTGGATCAAAAGGAGAGCCTAACATATGGTTAAATAGTTTGACTGCATAAAGTCCTTTCTCTCTAGTTGTTTATCATATCGGGGTGATCTTAGTGGCATTGAAAATGTGATTTTTTGATATATTTCTGCTCTCTTTTTTTATTTTTTCAAATTACTAGCGTAGGTGGCTGCAAAATAGTTTTGAACAATCAGAATAGGTTTTGCAATGCCTATTTTTTGCCTATTTTAGGAATGTTGTTGGGGTTGTATTTCAACATATGTTCATCATTTTCAGTGAATCAAGTGTTGAAAAGATCTTTTTGTCTATTTTTTTTTTGAGCTTTTTCAAAGTCTGCCATTTTTTTGGTCCAAAGCAGTGGTAATGTCTAGCCCGACTATTAGATTATAGAAAATTTCAGTGAAAACTCAAGTTTCATATCAGATTTGTATTTTTAAGTCCCGAAATCCCGTGATTTCATTAACCATTGTTCATTTCCAATTCTTATATGCTCGTGCGTTGCATATGGATCTGGTAAGATCTTTTGGATCCATATCTGATCCAATTAAGAATTTAATTTCTTGTGAAAATCTTTTTTCTTTAAAAAACATAGTGCTTTTGAGTTTTTAATTTCATTACTTTATAGGTAGATATCCAAGGTAGACTTGGTGTTTATTTACTTGTTTTATCATTAAGAAATATAATTTAGAAAACTTGTTGGAGAAATCTCATAACACAAATTTTCTTAGGAAAAATCATCGACTTCCAACAAGATGGGATATGTATTTTAAGTGAGACCTTATTTGCTTTGTCTTTGCTCTATCTATTTTTATCCTTGTTTTCTTTGAACTTTGAAAAACCCTATTTTTAATGTTTTGACCTTCTTAGCCTTCCAACAACCTATTTTACCATTCCCTTACCTAGCAGCTTACCCTAACCTTGACCCATGTTCTTAGGTGACCAGAAAGCCTTTAATTCAATCCATATTTGATCTAAACTGAAACCATTTCCTAATTGGCATCCGAGGACATTTTTAGCCTACTTGATTTCTTTGTTTTCGTAGGCCTTTTTTTAGAACTTCCCAAAACCTTCACCGTGGATGCCCTTAAACCACTACTCTATCATGTCCGACGGGGGTCCGCACCCCATACATGTCTAGCCCAAAATGTTGGATTTGATCATCTCGCTTCCGTCGTGCTCAGATTAGAGTACATGTTTGTTGCTAGCCCAACACTCCCTTCTGATCCAAGTTCTGAACTTTCAAAAGTAGATCCAAAAGAGAGCCTAACAAATGGTTAAATAGTTTGTTTTCTAGAAGTCCTTTTTCTCTAGTTGTTTATCGAATCGAGGCGATCTTGGTGACATTGAAAATTTGACTTTGATATATTTTTGCTCTTTTTTTTTTGTTTTTCTGAATTTTTGGCATAGGTGTTCATAAAATAGTTTTAATGAATCAAAATAGTTGTTGCAACGCCATTTTTTTTCCTATTTTAAGAATGTCGTTGGGGTTGTATTTCAACACATGTTCATCTTCTTCTAGTGAATCATTTTTTTTTTCAGAATCTGCCATTTTTTGGGTATAAAACCAGTGGTAATGTCTAGCCCAGTTATTGGATTTCAGAAAATTCTAGTGAAAACTCAAGTTTTGGATCATATTTGCATTTTTGGTTTCCAAAACCCAGTAATTTCATTACCCATTGTCCATTTCCAGTTCTTATTTGCTTGAGTTGTATTTGGATTTGGAGAAATCTTTTGGATAAAGGTTTCTTTGGGATCCATGTCTGATTCAATTAAAAATTTAATTTCCTATGAAAATCATTTTACTTTAAAAAATATAGTGCTTTTGAGTGTTTAATTTTATTGCTTTATAGGTAGATACCTTAGGTAGACTTATTGTTTATTTACTTGTTTTTATCATTAGAAAATATAATTTAGAAACCCTTGTTAAAGAAATCTCATGGCATAAATTTTTCTAAGAAAATTTATCAACCTCCAATAAGTTGGATCTGTATTTTGTGTGAGACTTTGTTTGCTTTGTCGTTGTTCTTTCTATTTTTATCTTCGTTTTCTTTGGACTTTGACTGTAGAGTCACTATTTTTTTGTATAGATTTTTTAAAAGCCCACATCTTGTCCCATATTTTGGATCTTCAGATCTCCCTACTACTACCATAAACCATCAGATTGGGTATATCGGTGGTAGACCAAGGATACCAAAAACCCTCTCGCACGTACCAATAGACATAACTCTGGTTTATAGCAAAAGGTTCGGTAAGAAGGAACCAACCCATTTAAAGTAGCCTCACAAATTAGTGGAGCGCTCGAGGAGGCCAAGAAAACTTTGTTTTCAAAAACTTGATCTATGTATTGTGTGATTTATGTGGACTCTTGTTTGTTAAGATCTCAAGTCATGGTTCAGAAGAAGTATTCTACGAATCCTCTTAAGAACTCAATCACTTTTGAGCTGAGATAGGGTCTTGCGAACGTTGGCCTGTATATGAAACCTAAGTCTATGGCCCAAGATCCACCTATGAATACTGTGAAGAAGCCTAAAGGCATCCGTGAGTTGCATGCCCTATTGGCCGAAAGCTTACTTTAAGAAATGGGGGCATACCTTCTGTCTGGAGGGGATTCCTTTAATCAATTATTTGTGGAGGAATCAGATGGTGAAGAGGAAGAAGAAAATTATTCTTAATATGAAGAATCAAACATGGGCAAAGGAGTAATCCAAGAATTCTTAGGAGGATCCATTTTAGAGGAAGTGAAAAAATTTAATGTCATCTTGAGAATATTGATACAAAAAATAAAGTAGAGATTCTTGAAAAATGAAGCCAAGTTAAAGAACTACAAATAGGTCCGTAAACAAAAAAATCAGAGTGTTTCTGCCATAAAGGACCAGTCCATCAGTATTCCGGAGATAGTGGTATCGATTATTGAAGCTATATCATCATGCTCTAATGCGTATGAAGAGCGAGTCCAAGATTTATAAGATCTAAGAAACATAGTCGTTAGATGTAAAGAACCAAAGGAGAAAGAAGGCCCTACAAAATTAAAGGGTTCATTTTGAGTAAGGATAACGAACCTTTGGGTATCACCTCATGGAAGTTCGTTAAGTTCAATGAAACCAGAAATCTTCACTCACATCATCTTGTTGTTGGAAGGATATTTAAATTTTCTAAAGAATGATTGGGTGTTGATTCGATGGTTCCCAAGGAGCCTTGAGGGCGAAGTCTTGTTTATTAAGCAGTTCATATTCAAGGTGGACGTTTTGTAACCGATCAGTCAACTTTATAATCTTAGGCAAAAGAAATATGAGGACACCCAAGACTTCATAAAAGTTGGTGAGTTGTATATCACCATATGAAAACCTAATCCAAGAGTCTCATGCCATCACCCTTATTATGAACAACTTCAATCAATCTTTTAAAGGCATATTGGCTACTCAGAGGTGTGATACCTTTGTGGATCTGATTGATATTGCCACTTGGATGGAATAAAATCTTAAAAGGGGCATATTTAATGAGATTCTGGATAATACTGGGTCTAAAAAAGATTGATCTAAAAAGGAAGAATCACCTATGAGCCAGGTTAGTGTGGCTACTCCTAGAAGAGCAAAAAAAAATCCTGTCTCCCAAGCAAAACCAGGGGCAAACTCAAAATCCTAGATGACCCAATGACAGAAACTTTACTGAGATCCACCAGATTCAATCTCAAGTCTTGAATAGTTTGTTGCAAATGGGGACTTTAAATTACCCAAAGTGTCAAATTCTTTTCAAATAAAAGGAAAGGACCCAATAAAGTTCTCTAGATATCATCAAGTTCTTGTCACATAATTTAGGACCACATTGACAAATGTGAACTGGTCTTGGAAAATGAAAAAACTCAAGAGGAACCAAGTTGCATTCATAATGAGAAACTTCATATGATTAACAAAGCTGAACTAGTATTAAAAAAAAATGTCATAATTTCCAAAGTCTACATTGATTTTGCTAATCGAAAAGAAACATTACACCACAGTTTGCTTGCACTCAGGTTCACCAAGTGAGACTCAAGTTAAGAAGAAAGAAGGGAATACTTTTGGCCAAGTTTCGAAAAAAGAGATTGTGCTAGAGTTATCTATTGAGGTTGTCATTATAAAGGAGAAAGAAGAAGGCCTTACAAAAACTCTAGAAGAGAAAAGTCTTGTCATGGTTACAAAAAAAGAAACTCATGTCGTGCTAGAACCAACCACTAATACTCTCATTTTAGAGAAAGAAGAGGCGTTTCAAATTCTTATTAAAGAGAAATACCATGAATATGCTGATGTGATGGACCACTTTGACTCTTTCAACTCGATAGATGCAAATGATTATGTTCAACTAAATTGTCTAGATTATGTCATAGAGAATTCAAAATCTGAAATTTCTTATGCCTCTTTCGAGGAAGAAGAAAGTTCTTACGAGATTTTTGAGGATAACTTGAAATTTGTTAAGAAACAATCTAGCTTTGTCATTCTCACGCTCATGTTGTTTATCAACCTGGTGATCTCACCTTACACATGGGTAGCATCCAAGGAAGAACCAAGATCTTCACATACCCAATTCGAGCTTCTGCCTCTAATATTGAAAATAGTGATGGAGTTACTTGCAATTTGCACTATATAGAGCAAATCTATGTTGGGTCAAGAAAGCCAAAAGTTTAAAAAATAATTTCAATAATGTGTAAGATCTACACCATCTGTTATTTTATAGAGCCACATATACTACAACATTAGAACAAAAATTCAAATCTTAATATTTTAAAAGATCAAGGTTGGAAAAGAGGAGAACATAATCAGAATATAAGACACATTTCACCTCAAGACGTAAATGTCATAGACCTATCCTCACAACATCTATAACCTATTGCTAGGGCAAATCCAAAGCACACCCTATTCTCGACACTAGGTCAGAGAGTTACATGAGTTAAAATTGCACCATTTGGATAAGGTATACCTCTCACAGTCTAGAGTCACAAATTCATCATTCTCATATCTTTTGGGAATGTGACTGATTTGTTTTGATTGCCTTTTAAATAGTTATTTGAAAATCCAAGAAAAGAGAAAATAAAAAATCTAATAAATAAATAAATAAATAAATCCAAAAAACCAAAAACCAAAATCTAAAAAATAGAGATATTTAAAAATTCAAAAAAATAAAAAATATTTTTTTAAAAAGATTGCCCTTTTTGCTGTAAAATTTTTGTCATTTGAATATTTTTTTTAAGAAGTCATTGCATTTATGAGAAGTTCACATGCACTACCTATGATCGAGGTGAGATTTAGTGTATTTTATTATTTATTTCATTCATTTATTGTGTTTTTATCATTTAGAATTTCCTAATCATGGTATACCGTGTTTTGTTCTTTTTTTTATAGAGCCTTGGTGGCTTATGCCATCAAACTCGCTTTTATCGGATCCGCATATGAGGTATGTACACTCATAAGCTAAAGACTCACAAGTGAATATTTCGAGTTCCTAGCGTGGTTGATCCCTACCAAAGGAGAAAATGCACACAACCTTGTAGGACAGACATGTAACATCCCAACTTTTAAATCTTAAAAAATTGTAGATTTTTTTTTTAAAATACTTTTAAATCTTTTAACAAAATAACAACAAAAAAATTCTACTAGGACTAAAACTTGGTATGCTACTTCTCGTATACATTTATAACCATACAACCATAGAATTAAAAATTCAAACATTCATGAATTAAATTAAATATCATAATCATCCATAATTATTTTTAATTATCTAATTAAAAATAAATAAAAATAAAAATATCAGAGTCTCAAAATATCAAAGGTGTGGGAAAGGTATGGCTCGGTCCCACCATCGCATGTAAGTCTACTCACTTTCTAAAAAACATTAAAATCAAAGGGCCAGACATACAATGTCTTAGTAGGGTGGAGCTATACTAAACAAGTAAAGCGGAAATATGAAAGCAAAAATTGCATCTAACTTTTCATGCACTAAATTAAATTGAATCTAAAACAATTCAACATGCATTCCAATAATTCAAGTAAGTATACTATTTACAAAAATATCAAATATGCATCATTCATTTCAACTTAAGTCGCTAAAATGCATGAAAAATTAAAAATTCATGTACTTATCATTGCAAAAGCTATTCATATGCATGGGCCAAAGTCTTATCTTTAATTACATTTTTTTTAGATGATGCATGTTATGCCTATCTAATGCATATACATTGAAGTTTTACTTCTTAGCCCTGTTAGCACAAACATAGGCAGACACCTGCATCAGGGCCATGGCGTAGGCAATATTTTTATATAGGAGTGGGTTTAGCCTGATCGAGCACCTTTCAACAGTCCTGGGTGAGGGACGACAAAAGTGAAAGAGACTCTCAATACCTCTATCCTGATGCATCAGAATTCTACTAATGAGTTTATTTTCCCTATGTTGCAGAGGTTTTTCCTATCTTCGTGAGTGGAGAGGATCAACCTTCTGAGCTCAAAGCAGAATTTCACGAAGCCAGATGTACTACTTACCCTATTTTTGCAAACCCTTATTTTAATTCACATGTTTCACTTATTTAAATTAAATATCTTACATGCAATATCATGATTGAATCCATCAAAGAGGATTTAGCCATTTTAGGGCATTGTATTCGATAACATATTCATTTTTATGTTTGTAAATACACGTGCATGTACATAAGAAATGCGATAAACATTTATAACTTGCATGCATCCACACATTCACATCATCATCATCACAAGGATATGCGTAAATATACAATAGGGATAACATTGAAATATTTTCAATAAAATACATAAGTCGGACCTTTCGCTCCCTTAGCACGTAGTCACATAGGCGAACACATCTCATTAATTAAACATTTATTCATGCCTCAACATTGGCATATCATTTCTTGCAAAAAAACAAACTTTTGCAGCATATATAGAGTCTGCATATTGTTCATAATAGCATGCACATCAATAAATAAATTACGCAAGTGTTCAAGGATCGCGTCTTAAACTAGTTCCAAACTTGTGAAAGGTCCAACTCTGTCTGACTGTTATAGAGCTTATAATTTTTTTTTCATTCAGTGAATAAAGCTAAAAATTTTATAGTTAAAAAAAAATTGTCAGTTTTTCAATGCCACATACCGTTCATAAAAAATTATCACTATAAGAAAGTTATAATTGTTTTACTATAGACCTATACTTTTTTATTTTAACTATCACAAAACCATGCTCATTCCATGAAAAAAGACCAAAATAAAAATTTTATTGTAAATGTGAAATTTTGTTAGCTTTCAACACAATAAATTGCTAATCAAAACTTTTCCAGATAAGGAAGATACGAGTGATTAACCGATCGGGTGTCAAGCTGAAAATATGAAATACCGGGCCTATATATTCGGGTGGGGCCAAAATGGGTTACCCAAATCCATATTTCCGATTTTTTTTACATGAATTAAATCAAAAAATTTATAAAAATCACACTAAACTAAACTAACATAATCAATAATGGAAAAATCTATTTTTCTCAGTTGTTTGGCCTTAAAAATATATCCATCCCACACATGGCTTGATTCCCCAGAAATAATTTCGGTAAATTACATAATTTAATAAGTAAATCATAAAATTTTCCTATGAATAAAAATTAAAAAATTAAACAATAATTATAGAATATCAGCATGCACATTATCTACAAATTACAATTAATTTTTTCATGGACTTAATTAAGTATATCATGGTTTTCACTAAATTTACCGTTTTTTTTAGAAACCCAATAAAACCAAATACATAATATCTAAGAATTTTAAACATGAAAATACTTCAAATTTTTACAGAACATCTATATTAACATGCTCTACTAACCCAAATCGAGATTTATAAAAAAAAACATTGAATAACCTAAGTATTTTAAGGTTTCATATTTTTATTTTTTGAGAAATTGATTTTTAGGAAAAATACAATTTCTAAAAGGGGTTTCTCTCAAAAACTCATTCTATTTTCATTCTTTGATAGCCCTACGACAAACCCATGTGTGGAAGGCATGATTTAGGGTCTATACTTATGAAAAATCAATAGAATTCATGCCACAAAGTTTGTTTTACAAGTAGAGCATAGATCCCCCTACCGCTTCTGGCAAAATTTGATCGTACGGGCGTAAAATATTTTCCTCACACAAACCGGCAATTGTACATGAACCACAGCTTCACACACAACTTCCTAGAGATTTCTTCATGCACATGAAACCCTCCCTTGCTGAGTGAAGGGTGAAACACCAAAGGCTTGGTGTAGAGAAAAGAGAGAGAAGAGAAAAAAAGAGAAGAGAAATTTGGAAGAGAGAAAAGGGTTAAAAAAATAAAGAGGATCAAATGGGGGTGAGCCCCTCTACTATATTTATAGTTTCTTAGGATTAAGTCATTGGTTGAAATTAATCCTATCCCTTGATTATAGATTTAGGGTTTGTTTCCTTCTTATTATTTTCCACTTTCTTGTTTTAATTCTTCTTCTTTCTTTCTTTTTTGTTAGTTTAGGTTACATAATACATATATCATAGTGTATATTATGCATAGTATTTGGTATGAATACCCATAAGGCCTCCTTTCTAAATTTTGAAATTAACAACTCTCAAATTGGGATCTGATTTCTGGACACCTTTTCTAAAAAAATTCTCCTAAAACCCTTCTTTTTATTTTAAATTTTTTTGGATCCATATGAAAGCAAAACAGGTGTCTCGGAGGTTCGGGCTGGTAGGAAAAGCATAAACGACCATGAAAGACTGTCCTACAAGCAAACCCTGTTGTCAAAAAATGATTTTCAAGAAGATATAGGATGACTAAAAAATGGCTTTAGCAACAAGTAGAGATCGTACGTAAGCCAAAAATTGCATAGTGGAGATGCTGATCATGGCCAAGAAGTGATGAACGTGAAGGCAACTCAAAAGCAGCACTATGAAGCAAAAGTCGTTGTGGTGTGGTGAAGGTAGGTCTAAGGCAACCAGGCCATTAGAAATGTGATGCAGGGTCACCAAAAAATCAAAGCGACCGAGTAATATGTTGTTTTTCGATAGTCAGAAAGGGAAGGGACTCATCGTGAAATGCTCCTAAGCAATAGCTACGCCATCATGCCTTATTGGTGGTTTGGTAATAACCATGAGAGGGATGAGGCCATGCAAGCCCTAATGGGCCAAGAAAGGGGAAGAGGCATGGTTGTGGGGGTTGGAATGATGAGCATCATGAAAAGAGATATGCCCATAACGAGAGAGTGCTGAAGAATATGATGGACGGTTGGGGAGGGGCCCACAAGATCAAAATCTCTATTGCCCTTCCTTTTTTTACGCCCCCAAACCGTTACCAAGTTTAAATTCTGCATAGCTGACGATGCTATCTCCTATTTTGGCGAGAGGGGTGTAAACACCCCAAATTTTCCTTATCCATTCTCAAACAACCTCCCTCATGCAGTGCCAACCCGGTTAGGTCAGTGTAGGAGTCAAATCTGGAGTCAATTTTAGAAAATCACCACTTTACCCATTTTCATTAGAAAAATTACCATTTTACCCCTAGGTCATCCCGGACCCCAGTCAGTCAGAGTCAACCAAGCTCATTGGTCAGTTCAAAATAGTTAGAATATCAGTCATTTCAAACTCATTTGAGCTCACAGCGAGAAGGCCATTTTCATTTCTGACCATTCCTGCCAAAATGGGATCATTTCTTCAGAAATGAGCTCATTTCTCACTCAAATCCAAGCCAATTGTCTCTGAGTCAGTCATTCATAGTCAGTCATGTTTTTCTGAGTCTAGCCTGAGCTCACCAAGAGTTCAAGTGCTCCAGTTTCAATTCAAAACCATTTTCAAGTGTATAGGAGCCCATTTCAGCCCGTTTTATCTCTTTCAGTTGAAATTGAGCTGAGTTCAGTCAGTTGAGCTAGTGTCCGAGCTTTTATTTTAGTTCATGTCAGTATTACTAACCTTCGTTCTAGCTCAAACCCATCTCAGATTTGTAATTCACTTCACTCCAATGACCATTCCATACCATTTCTCTAAAAATGACAGCTTTTCTTGAAAAATTAGTTAGAGAGTTCAGTTGAGTCAGTGTCTGGTCAGTTCATTTGAGTTATGAAACTCTAAAACCCAGCTCAATCCAATTCATTTCAGTTCAATCCAGCTCAAACCTTAATTTTCAGTGTCACCCTAGCTCGGTAGAACCCGAAAACCATTTCTTGAACCATTTTACAAATTTTATCAATTTTAACACATTTTGAACTGGTACAAGTACTAATCGGGGTCTAACATCCAAAATTCTTCATTCAGGGTCTGCATTTTGCATAGCATTTCATGTCATTTCTCATCATTTCATATCATTTCTCAGCATTTCATAACATTTCATCACATTTCATTCCATTTTCGAAGTCCAGAATTCTAGTTTTATAAATTTCAATCCAGATCGAGTTTTAAAAGTTTTCATAAATCAATTTCAAACCAAGGGTTTCCAAAATTGACATTTTTACCCCATGGAGTCTAAATTTAGAAATATTTTCTCGAGAAAAATAATTTGGACTTATTTCAAACTCAATTACCAAATTCTGCACTGGATTTGCCTCTCAACAGAGTATTGAACTTCAAATTCTGAGCTCATTTCAAAAACTGTCAAAAATAGCTCATTTCGTTCAGAAACTTTCTGAAAAGACTATTTTACCCCTCTAATTGTCAAAATGAATTTCAAAATTGGAATTTGGACCCGCTCTGAGATGGCCCATCCATTTGTATTTGCCTTTTTAATCTACATATAAAAAAGGAAAAAATTTTATTACATTTTCTTTATTTTTTTTAATTTTATTATTTATTTATTTTACCTAAGGTGGGACCCACAAGGGGGTCGACCCCCCTAGCCTCTCTGTTTCCTTTCTTCCTCTACTTCCTCTTTCCTTTTCCCTTCTTCCTTTTCTTTCCTTTTCCCTTCTTCTTTTTCTTTCCTTCTTCCCTTCCCTTCCTTCCTTTCCCTATTTCTCCAGCCATTCACGTAAAATCTCCTTCCTCCCTCTCATTCCTCCCTAATTAAACCCTAAGTTATTTCTATTTTCCCTAAGTTCAACAATAAAAACACCATACGTTGGCTATACCTTCTCTCCCTTTACATCCTCTCTTTGATTCTCTTCACCTCCTTACACAACAACCTCCTCCATTACCATCCCACTCCAGCGTTCATCAGCAGTCCAGCCCGCATCACCATTACAGCTTCAGCCACATCATCTTCAAGCTCCAACCGGCATCCTCTTTGCAGCAAGGCAGCCACCTGAGCAGCCGTCTCTTCCAAGGTTGCACCAGCCAGCATCACTCCCGTTTCAAGCAGCCACCAAGTAGTAGCTCCACCACCAACACTTCCAAACTGCAGCAGATCCTCTCCATCAAGGCAACAGGCTGCCTCCAGTCATAGCCTACCTCCAGCCGGCATCCAGCAACCATTGTTGCAACTTCTTCCAAGGCCGTACCACAGTTCCAGCCCCCTGCGCCAACCTCTCTAGCTGCCACCTCCATTGTAGCCGATCCAAGGTAAGTCTATATTCACTCTTATGTTGTATTGACTTCCATTAAAACATCATGGTACTTCTTTTAGGATGATAAATTTGATATAAAATCAAGTATGAAAATGGGCTTGTAGTCTACCTTATGTGATTAAAGCTTGTAGAGAAAGGGATCCATCCGAGAGGTGGGTCAGATCCCCTCTCATCAATAGCACATATTAATCAAGGTTCTACCACTCTCTGATAGTTTTTTTTCTTTTTTATCATTTTGAGTAGATTTCATGTCATGAGCATTGCATTTAATTACTTAGTTTAGTTATATTTGTGATTTATCTTGTTTTAGTTTAGGCATCCAGTAGTCATTTCATGTTTAATTTCTTGTTGACAAATCTTGAAATTTTATTTGTGAGTGACTTCATTTATCTATGATTTCCTATAAAAAACCCGGATGGATTTGGGTTTAGGAACCCTTCTAAACCGATCAAACTCCAAAACTGGATTTTCCCTTTCTGGAATTTCCAGAATTTTTTTTAGCAGACTAAAAACCTCTGAGATATCCTAGATGGAAGATCTGAATCTCCCCCTAAAAATTACAGTAGATTCATGGCATAATATACTAATTTTTTGGAAATTTTGGAATTCTTATTAACAGATTTGGCCTCTGTTAAAAATCGTTTTTCCCAGACCTCTGGAAAAACCTCAATTTTTCCTTGTCAGGGTATAGACCGATCTTAAGGTGTTGTGTCCGCTTAATCCGTATCTCAAAAGTAAAAACTTTCAACATAAAAGTTGTTTATAACCCATTACTTTATCATTTAGCAAAATTTGGGAATTTGTGGGATTGTGAAAGTATTTTTCCCAAAATTATCTTTTCTGTCTAACAGATTCCAATATCCAGAAATTCCAGAGATTCGAGTCTCTGATAACAGTGTGTCCATTTCCAAACCATAACCTGAATCCCAGTGTTGTAAAAAGATAAAAACTTCATATATTTGTCAGGAACATTTTCTCACAATTGCAGCCATTTTACCATCAATCTGCTATTTTTACCACATTTTCTCCCAAAACCTGTCTGTTTGCCCTAAATCCTAGAGTAGCCGGATTTCGATCCGACTTGCCGGAGCTGTCCAGCTCCGACCATAGGTCAAAACCAGAATCTGTAAAAAACAAAAATCCTTGCCTAACTGTCCTTTGTCACCCCATAAAATTTTGGAAATTTTTATGGAAGTTTGATATTCAAAATCCCATTTAGAATCAACATTTTAGACAAAATTCTAATTTTTTTAAGATTTTTGGCTATTTTCCATATTTAGAAAATAACAAAAAAATCTATTTTCGATTATATTCTGTTCCTAGGATTAGTTTAGGTGTCCATGCTAAATTTGGCCCAATTCCAAGTTTATTTGCTTTGTATGTTAGTTTTTTTTTAATTCAGAAGCGAAAATCAGGAGAAAATCAAGTTAAATTTGATATTTTATGATATTTTCGTCATCTTAGGGTTTTTATCATGTAAATAAGTATGTCATGTCATATTTGGTGTAATTTCAATCTCATTTTCATTTCAATTTCTCATTTTTGCAAAATTTATTTCAGAAAACCCTAGTTTCAAGGCCATAGTCTTATTATCAGGGGTATTTTTGTCACTTTGACCCAAATTTCAAAATTCCAATTTATAATTTCATAAATTTTTGTTCATATCATCATATTTCATCATATTGTGTTTGATTTTCAAATTTCCAAATTTTACAAAAATTCTTTTAGAAAACCTTGATTTCAAGGTTATACGGGGCATTTTGGTCATTTTGACCTAAATTTCGAAATCTCAATCTTTAATTCTTCAAATTTTTGCTCATATCATCATATTCCATCATATTGTGTTTGATTTTTAAAATTCCAAATTTTACAAAAATTCTTTCAGAAAACCCTAATTTAAGGTCATCATGGGCATTTTGGTCATTTGGACCCCAACTTCGAATTTCCAAGTTTAATTTTGAAATTTATTCATTATTTCTCATGTTTATATCAAAGGGGGTATGATTCTGGGTTTATATCTGAATAATATCCGATAATTTCTATTATTTTCGGATAAATTAATAAAAAACCTAAATTTTTGTGCTAACATTGTTTTCTAGTTTTGCAGGAAAATTCAAAAAGATGTTTTAGTTATTTTATTTCTTTTCTTTATTTAATTCAATGTAAAAAGCAATGTAATAATTTGGAATAAGAATTTACATTTCCTGCACAGAATAGGACTGCATTGCATATAGTTTGATTTCTAAAAAATTTGATATCTGATGTATGCTGCATATGCACATTTTCTAAAATCACTATGGTTGACACGAATGGCATATGCACAAGCTCTTATGAAGTTCACAAATTTGATGGGATTCGTATTTATGGCCATAGTAAGAATACGAAGAAAACCAAGATTTATGATCTTCGTATTAGCCACATTCAACCTACACTCTTAGGCTAACTTCAAAAAAATGCAATGCATTTCTCAAAGTTTCAAAAGAATTTCTCAATTCCTCAATGAAATTCTCTTTCAAAATTCATATTTATTCATTCAGTTTGCATTATTTCCAAATTCATTCTCCAATTTCAATTTCAGATAAATCGATTTTCCCAAAAATTCTAAAGTCTTTCTCAAGATTCAATTTTCTAAGAACTCTGAATTTTCAAATGAGATTTCAAAATATTTCCCAAATTCAAACCATGATTTTTCAAGATTTTCACATTCCCAATTTCATTTTCAAATCCCAAAATCGATTTTTCCAAAGTTCCTTAAATTATTTCAGAAATTGATTTTCTCAGAATCCTTAATTTCAATCTCAAAAAAATCGATTTTTTAAGATTTCCCATTTTTCTGAGAATTCATTTTCCATTTGAAAAATCATTTTTCAATGAACTTCCTGACTTTCTCAAGATTCTCAAATCCATTTCCTCAGAAAAGCAATCCAAATCTCAAAATCGATTTTCCCAAAGTCCAAGTTTTCCTGAGAATTCATTTTCCAATTCAAATTCTGATTTCCAATGAAATTCAATGATTTTCACAGGAATTCTATTTTCAAGTACTTTTCCAGTCATTTTTCAAGTACGCTTCAATTTTCCAAGCAAACATCATGTTTCTCAAACTTGCATCTTTTCAAAATTCCATAGCACATGCCTGATTCTTTGTGCATTCTAGGAAAACAGAGCATAATTTAGATAATTTAACTTAGTCAAAGCGAACATATGATCATTGGTTCAATTACCCCTGGTAAAGGCGCCATGAACGGTTGAACCTCGTACCGACAGTCGAATCCCATTCCACGAAATTTTCCCACAAATTTTCAAAACGGAGGCAAGTAATTTTCAAAACCATTTTCAAAACTTTGGTCGAGTTTGACTCGCAGAATTGTTTCTCTCACTCTCGCAGAGGGAGGAGGTAAAAAATTTGCGATGATAACAGGTTTGGCGACCGAGATGGGACATGTCTTCGTCTGATCAATTGTGTGCTTGACTTAATTCAATTTTCTGAATCATGTTCCATGAATTGTCAGCTTTTAATTTCTGATATCATGTGAACCTAGGAGACTAGACTTAAACCTAGCTGACATGAATTGCATGTAGACTAGACATGGTTTGGTAGGACCATACAGAGGAGAATTATGCATGTTCACTTAGACTTAGGTCTGAAATACAACACTCCTCAATCTAGGATTTGTATGAAAACATTGTTTGTTTCTTCAAAATTTTCAAAATTTTATCTCTTTAAGTCTTAGAGCCTTCTGATTTGCCTGCATGTGCTCATGTTTTCAAAAACCACCCCACCTATGTCTACCCGGTCTTCACGTTGCTAGGCTCTCTTTCAGAACCATAGTTCGGGACAAAACCTCACAACTGAGCCACTTATTTGGGCTAATGCCCCCTTGTCACGTACCAAGGGACAAAGTCCAACGTATATCGGCAGGTGCTCAAGGATGTTGGGAAAACACAAGCCTGAAACCGAAGATGAAATTTTATGCCACGTACTTCGAGCCTCAGCTCGAGTATATCGGCGTAGCATGATTTTATACAGTTGATCTGAGCCTAGAGTCAGGATTAAGGTCCTAAAGCTCTTTCAAAATTGATGCATTTAGAGTCAGCTTCTTAGAGATTGTTGTATGTGCATAATTGTTTGTGATTGAATATATGATATTCATTTTTCATCTTATTTTCCCATATTTTTACAAAATACTGGACAATTTTCCAAAATACCTCATTTTTCATCTTTTGTGAAACATCTCCTTTTTCTCAAAAACCTTGAACGATTTTTCCAAATTATCCACTTTTTCTTCAAAATTTTAGGTGATTTTCCATTCTTCCGTTCCTCTGGACTTCGAATTTTCAGCTTTTTATTTTATCCTGCCTGCAATTTTTAAAATTCTTATATTTTTTTCAAGTCTAATTTCAATCTTCCTATCTTTCAGTCCAATGGCATCCAGTCAACTCAATTCTGTTTTTCCTGAGGGTCACATCTCCTACGAGGTGCGACAAAGTTTTTTCGAGCATCCAGTTCTCAACACCGAACCCTTCTTCCCTCGGTGGTACTACATGAAAGTGCACTAGGATCGAGGCAACGAGCACTAGAGGGGTGTGAATAGTGCTTTTAAAAATTTCTGCGGAATATTGAATGATTTTGCAAATCTCAAAGCAAACACACAAAGAACACAAGATTTTATCCTGGTTCGGTCTAACCCAACCTACATCCAGTCCCCAAGCAAAACCCGCTTGAGATTTCCACTATCAACCTTGTAAACTACAAGATCACACAGACCATAACCGGTCCTACTTTCAGTAACAATCCTACTGAAAGCAAACAACTCCTTTACACCAAGGAGTCCTTTTTACAGAAAAGAAATAACAACTTACAATACAACCTATAAGCCTTCCTTTTGAATGCAAATGAGATGCAATTGGCTTTTGAGGTTGTTCAAACACTCTACTCACGAATTCACTATCTCTCAAAGTGATTTGAGTGAAAAACTGAATTGAAAATATCATGTGAGTGAGAAAACAAATACTTGACTGAATAGGAGTGAAAAGCAATAAGTAAATGATTCAAATCGATTGAATTCTTGTTGTTTCTCTGTAAAATGCACTCATATTTATAGTTAAAAGATTTCATACGTTGAGAGTATGAAAGGGTGTCAAAACAGTCCATTTTGAACGATCAAAATGTTTGAAAAATGAAAAGACACGCCTTTTTGAAGTTTCAGGAAAACGGCAAAATTAGTCGACTGAAACATCAGTTAGTCGACTAATAGTTAGTTATTAGTAGACTGACAGTTATCGTCGGTCGACTGATCTGTTAATCGAGCCGTTTGAAAATATGAACTTTTGAAACTTAGTCGACTTGAGAAAAGTTAGTCGACTGATAATATCATCAGTAGACTGAAAAACCTTTTAGTCGACTGCTGCTAAAAACTTCTGAAAAACAAACATTCTGTTCGGTCGACTGATAAAAAGCATTAGTCGACTGCTGCTAAATTTTTCAAAAAACACATGTTCTGTTCAGTCGACTGATAAAACCATTAGTCGACTGTTGCTAATTTTCCAGAAAACAGACATTCTGTCTAGTCGACTGATAAAATCTTCGGTCGACTAATTTTTGACAAGAATGAGTTTTTAGAAAATATGGCGCGAAAGGATTAGTCGACTGGTAAGTTTATTGGTCGACTAATAAACGTGAAAATTTAAGAAAAGAGTTTTCTAAAAAGATTTTCAAAAGTGTTTCTTTTAGAAAAGTTTTTCTAAAGACTTTTAAGGTGAAATGCAACCTAAATATGCACTCTAAGTAAGGCTTCTTACAAGAATCTAAGACTTTTAATGAATTAAACATTTGCACACTAGTCTTCAAAGATTCTTCACTGAATTCTTCAATTTCTTCATAGCCTTAGCTGAAATGCAGTTAATTCCACTTGCTCATCATCAAAACCTTGTACTTGAAGTATCATGTATGGCTTCATTGTCGTAACAATCTCCCCCTTTTTGATGATGACAAACTTAATCAAAGATGAAGCATTTAGATACATAGATGGAGATTTTACTCCCCCTATCAATATGCTGCAAAACATTAAAAGTTAGCACATTTAAAGCACATATATCACATATTGATTGGTTTGCATTTCCATTCATCATTTCTTCATGCATTTAGAAATACATTCATTCATGGCTTTCTTTTTCTCTTAATTTTGCATTTCTCATGCAAGATCTCCTGCAATGTAATTGCTATCTTTATCTTTTTCTCCTCCTTTGTCAGAATAAAAAAGAGTAAGGGCAAAAATAGCATAAGCAAAATAGAGATACAAGTCTAAAAATATTACAACCCATAAAGTATGTATTTCAAAGATCAAAGATCAGAAAAGAGAGTTTAGCAAATCCTTAATGGCAGTTACATCCTTCTGAATTGAAGCAAGTTGTTGAGTCACATCTTCACGAAAAGTGTGTTGATGCAGCTCCAAAGCTTCCAGTCTCTACATAACTTCATCATGGTCTTGATTTGTTGAAAATTTCTTTCTTTTTGCATGAGATAAAGGTGTTGCAGAAGGTGAAGGTTCAGAAATTGATGGTTCATTAGGATCAGATGGTTTAGTTTGATCAACATTTAAAGGAGGCAGATATTTAATTTTCATTCTTTTAAAAATTGTTTGATCAAAGAACTTTTTTTGCTCAATATATTTTTCATTTGTTAAAGGAACTTTGAAATGTCTAAAAATACGGGTTAAAAGACAACCATAAGGAAGAAATGGTTTTTGTTTCCACATGTTTGTAAAATACACATTGGCCCAGTTGACAGAAATATTTCCAAATAAAACATAAAGAGCCGTAGATAGATCTGTGGAATAATAATCAAAAGAACCAGTTTTGGGTAGAACATTGTGGGCAAGGATTCGTCCAGCAATGCGTGCACGAGTTTGAAGATTAGTATTTTTGAAAGGAGGGCAGTGAGGTGCTTCTGAAAGAAGAATTTGTTCAAAAACTCTTTCATCATTCAATTCAATAGTGTTGAAAAGAGTGTTTGATGGTGGAATTTCAAGAATTTCTCTAAGTAATTTCGAATCAAACTCGATTTCAACATCACGAACCAGAGAGGACAAAACTCCAGTTTCATAATCCATTTGTAAATTCGTGTAAAACAAGTGAATAAGAAAAGGATAGTGAAGGGTATCTGCACAAGCATAAAAAAGATGTGAAATACCAGAAAATAATTCTCTTATTTTGTAACGAGAAAACAAATGAAATAGAACATTTCGGCCTGGTAGAATAGGTAGTGCAGAAATTGATCCAAAAGTGTCATAGAGAAGAGGATTGCGAAGTAATCTTAGTGAAAAACCATGTCTTGAAGTAGGTGTAGGAGGAGGAGAACCTAAACCTTTTGCAGATGCAGACTTCGTACGAGGCATGGTTAAAAAAGTTACCACAAAAAAAATGTCGGCTTCTAAATGACGTCCGGCAAGGGGAAAAAGCTTTCCGACGATAAAAAACGAAGGACGATGCAGTGGCTGACGGCGAAGAGAAGTCGGCCACAAGAGGATTCCGGCAATATACTGTCACAGCAAGAGAGTTCCGGCGTGTTTTGAAGATGCGCCAGTCACTGCAAGAGGATTCCGGCATTTCAAGATCACGGCCAGAAGATTCCGGCGTCTTCCTGTTATGGTAAGAAAATCCCGGCGAAGATGGAGTCGAATGGCACTCCGAGGGTTTTTCGGAAGAGAGAGAGGCAAGAGAGAAAGAGGGGTTTTCATTTTTTAAGGGTTTCGTTTTTAAGAAAAAGGAAAAGGTACGAAGTGAAACGATGCCTCTTTTTTTTTAAAACGGGTTTTAAAACAAATCCAAGGGGTGTCGGGTCCCTTCATTTAAAATTTAAAAAAAAAAATTAGTCGACTAAAACTTTATCAGTCGACTAAAAAGTGTGACATATTCTAAAAATATCATCAGTCGACTAGAAATATATTGATCGACTAATATGGTGTGATACATTCCAAAATTTAAAACACCAGTCGACTAGAATTTTATCGGTCGACTAATATAGTGCGATTTTGAGATTTTGTTCAAAAATCAACATTTTTATAAATCCAAAAACGAGCAAATACCTAGTTCTCTCCTAATTCTCATAAAATTTTCATTTTTAAGAGGTTTAGTGAAGATATCGGCATGTTGTTCTTTAGTGGAAATAAAATTTAACGAAATATCTCCTTTTAACACATGATCTCTTAAAAAATGATGTCTAACTTCAATATGCTTAGTTCTTGAGTGCTGAATAGGATTTTTCGAAAGATTTATAGCACTAGTGTTATCACAATAAATAGTTGTTGTGGAGTAATTCAAACCAAAATCTTTTAAGGTCTGTTTCATCCAAAGTACTTGTGAACATGCTAAAATAGCTGCTATATATTCTGCTTCAGTTGTTGAGAGTGATACTGAATTTTGCTTTTTACTAAACCAAGAGACTAAGGAATTTCCTAAGAAATGACAAGTTCCACTAGTACTCTTGCGATCAGATTTACTTTCTGCAAAATCTGCATCACTATATGAAACTAAATCAAAAGAAGATGATTTTGGGTAAAACAAACCGAAATCTGAAGTATCTTTCAAATAACGAAGAATTTGTTTTACTGCAGTTAAATGAGATTCCTTTGGATTAGCTTGAAATCTTGCACACATACAAACACTAAACATAATATCAGGTCGACTAGCAGTTAAGTATAATAGAGATCCGATCATACCTCTGTAGAGCTTAGTATCTACACTTTTACCATTTTCATCTTTATCAAGAGAAGTAGTTGTACTCATAGGATTCCTTCTTGATTTCGATGAGTCCATCCCAAATCTCTTGAGAAGTTCTTTTTGTATACTTAGCCTGATTGATGAAGATTACTTCTTCAGTTTGCTTTATTTGAAGTCCAAGGAAGTAGTTTAATTCGCCCATCAAGCTTATTTCAAACTCTTCCTGCATAGCTTTAGCAAATTCTTTACAAAGAGAATCATTAGTAGAACCAAATATTATGTCATCAACATAAATTTGCACAATAAGAATATCTGAATTAAGATTTTTAATAAATAAAGTGGAGTCTACCCGACCAATGGAAAAACCAGATAGTTCTAGAAAATTTCATAGTCTTTCATACCACGCTCTTGGTGCTTGTTTGAGTCCATACAAAGCTCTTTTCAATTTGTAGACTTTTTCTGGATATTTCTCATTTTCAAAGCCTGGAGGTTGCTCTACATAAACTTCTTCATTAATGTGTCCATTTAAGAATGCACTCTTAACATCAATGTGATATAACTTGAAGTTCATGTAACTAGCAAAAGCAAGCATCATTCGAATTGACTCTAATTGAGCCACTGGTGCATAGGTTTCATCAAAATCTATGCCTTCTTCTTGATTATAGCCTTGTGCTACTAGCCTTGCTTTGTTACGAATGACTTCACCATTTTCATCCAGCTTATTTTGGAAGACCCATCTTGTTCCAATTACTGGATGATCCTTTGGTCTATCAACTAGATCCCAAACATCATTCCTAGTAAATTGGTTAAGTTCTTATGACATGGCTAAAAGCCAAAATTCATCATCACATGCCTCATTGATATTCTTTGGTTCTAATTTAGATATGAAAGCAACATTTGCAATATATTTTTCCAACTGCCTTCTAGTTTGGACACCACTCTTTATTTCACCAATAACTTGTTCATGTGGATGATTAGGAACTTCTTTCCAAACCGGTTGAAGAGGAATATTTTCTTGAGAAGTACTCTCTATCAAGGGTTCTTCTTGAAGTATTGCTTCTTCTTCTTCGCTTAGAGGTATAACCTGCTTACAATTCTCATCAAATGCAACATGTAAAGATTCTTCAATACAAGATATTCTTTTATTGAAAATACAATATGCTTTACTTCTAGAAGAATATCCAAGAAATATTGATTCATCTGATTTTGAATCAAACTTATCAAGATTATCTTTGGTATTTAACAAGAAACATTTACTACCAAAATTTTTGAAATATGAGATCTTTGGTATACGATCATAATACAATTCAAAACATGTTTTATGTAAAATTAGTCGAATAAGAACACGATTTAAGACATAACAAGCTGTATTAATTGCTTTAGCCCAAAAATATTTTGGTAAATTTTTATCTTGAAGCATGGTTCTAGCACATTCTTGCAAAGTTCTATTCTTTCTTTCAACAACTCCATTTTGTGGAGCCGCTCTAGGAAAAGCAAAGTTGTGAGATATACCATGTAAATCACAAAACTTTAGAAAAGATTCATTTTCAAATTCACCACCATGATCACTACGAATTTTAATAATAGATGTAGATTTTTCATTTGTAATTCTTCTACAAAGTTTAGAAAATTCTGAAAAAGCATCATTTTTGCTTTTTAGAAAAATCACCCATGTAAACCGAGAATAATCATCTACTATAACAAAAGCATACTTGCTACCATTCAAACTTTGAATTCTAGATGGTCCAAATAGATCTAAATGTAAAAGTTCAAGAGGACGTTTTGTTGAAACTATATCTTTTGCTTTAAAAGAACTCTTGATTTGTTTACCCCTTTGACAAGCATCACATAAGTGATCCTTTTTATATGGTATTCTAGGTAGGCCTCTTACAAGATCATTCTTGGATAATTTTGAAATAATTTTAAAGTTAACATGTCCAAGTCTCTTGTGCCATAACCATTGAATTTCATTTGAAACAATAAGACATTTTTCATTAAAAGAGGGTAATTCATCTAGATATAGTTCATACACATTGTTTCTTCTTTTACCTTTAAAAATGATATTTTTAGATTGAAAATCAGAAATTAAGCATAAATCATTTTCAAAAGAAACATGAAAACCTTTATCACATAATTGACTGATAGATATTAAATTATGCATTAAACCATCTACTAAAAGAACATTTTCTATCAAAAGAAATTTTGGATTACCAATATTACCAATACCTATCACTTTTCCCTTGTTATTGTCACCAAAGGTGACGGTTCCTCCATCCTTATTTTGGAGGGTGGAAAATAACTCCGGCCTTCCAGTCATATGTTTGGAACAGCCGCTGTCCAATATCCATTTGCTCCTTATGTTGTGTACCTACAACAAAATCAGAAAATAGAGCATTTGACCCCTTTCTATTTTCGGGTCCATGAGAGTTAGTCTTAGGAACCCATATCCATTTGGATTTTGGTTTCCTTTGATAATAGATATTCTTTCTATAAAAAGATTTAGAATAAACATCTCTAGAATAATCATTTCTAGATGCATTTCTATTAGAACTAGAAAGTTTAGTTTTATAAGCAAAAGGTTGAGAATAATGTCTTTGATTTTTCACCACATAGTTTGGTCTATTTTG